>NC_030437.2:14298796-14488796 GCF_001660625.3 Ictalurus punctatus | reverse complement strand
CATTTTTGAAGTCATTATTCAATAAAATTATCTTAAAATAATGAATTCAGTAAGTCATGTTACTAATTATGTAAATGAAATAACTAGAATCATTAGTTCCAAATATTAAAGTAAGGCAAATGGTAGTATATTATTATTTTTAAAAAATCTAATTAACTAAATTTAAAAACAAGGGAGTTTTGTAATTTCTCTTATGTTAATTGTTAAATGTTATATTAGGAATTGAAAAAAAAAACTGAATTCACTTCAGAGAAGCTTTTAAATAGTATTCATGTCCCAAGTTTTGGCTTCAAAAAGTCCAATCCATGTTGAATAAACCAGTTCATACTGCATTTGAATTGGCAGCCTGAGCTTAGAAATATTAAGGTGAAGCACATTCTTTTACTGATGTTTTGTTGAGAAAAACAAACAAACAGAAATGAATGGGTTAATTTCTGAAGAGTTTCAGGTTTATGAACTTTATGAACTCATGGAACTCAAGTGCCTCCTAATGCAAGCAACAATTACAAGGCCCAAAAGCAATATAGTGATTTGTGGCATTTCTTTATGGAGAAAACCACAGATGTGAAAGATTGCAGATCCTATTAACGTTCAAAAGCTAGTGTTGATGCTCATGACAGAAACAAATCCCAGATCACAGTGCAATGGAAAGTATATTGTGTGTAATGGTGCTTGGAAACACTACCATGCAGGTTAGTGGGTGCTGCTCTACCCATTAAACAGTGCCAGTGTGCTTTCTCATAAATATCTGTAAGCATTTTAAAGATATAAAGTGTCAGTCTCTTGTATTGTATTGCATTATTGTAGACACACACACATACATACATATACACACACACATGTATGTATGTATGTATGTGTTATTTTTTTATTTCTATTTTAAATTCACACTTTCTTTTCTGGTTTTTGCCAATGGGATAAAACCTCTATCATAGAGAGGTTTTGGTATTCAGAATAATGAATAAGACCAAGAAATATAGCTGTGATGTGCAGCAAAAGGTTGTTGAACTTCACAAAAATGCCCATTTCCACCATCAGGGCAATAATTTCAGTCAACTGGCCATCCCGATCCCCTGACTTGAAACCCATAGAAAATCTGTAGGGTGAACTGAAGGAGTGTCCACCAGCGTGGACCTTGAAATTTGAAGGCTCTGCAGAGATTCTGTATGGAGGAATGATCTCAGATCCCTCACCATGTATTCTCCAACCTCATCAGGTATTATAGGAGAATACTCAGAGCTGTTACCTGGGCAAAGGGAGGTAGCATAAAGTATTGACTAAAAGGGTGCCAATAATTGTTGCACACCAATATTTAACAATATTGTTTTTGATAACCTTGTGTCTTGTTTGCAATTGTTTGATATCCATGAGAGCAGAGAATTTTTGTGAATTTACTGAACAAAAGATCAAAAGGTTAAACAATAAAGACAGTTTTCACAGCCTTCTTTGCTCATATTTACCAATGGTGCAAATATTAGTGGAGGGCACTGTACACCTGAATGTCCTTTTTAATGATGAAATCTCTTTGCAGTGCACTCAGATTTTCAGATCTGACAGTAAGTGACTAAAAGTGAAGTGTCTGAAAGTTTAAAAACTGCCCTGTTTTTCTGTCTCCTTTTTTTTTTCAAGTTATGGCACTATGATTGATAAGGGCACCCAGTATAGCCATTTAAGTCCACAGCCTGGCCAAAGTGCCAGTGGCATCTAATTACACAACCTTTCCTACCTGAAATATCTGCTAAAGAAACAGACACACCTGAGGCTTTGCCTTTATTAACCTTGACTGCTGTTATTGGCAGCACTTTGACAGAAACAAGACTCCAATTATTGTTAGAATCAAAGCTGCTGCTGCTAAGCTCAGGAATGAGTGTATAGAAACCCATGGCCTTAAAGTGGCTTGTTAGGCCGCTTAGTGCTAACTCTGCCGGGACTCTGCCTGTCAACTACCTGTCTCTGCTGGCATTGTTATTCGAACATAAAATCGAACACAAAGTCAAATATGGTGGTTGTTGCATCAGGCATTTTAGTTCCGTATCAACAACAACCGTGTTAGTGGTGATTTTGTGGTGCTTTCGTTCACAAAGTTCACTTATTGTTACTGTAGTGTTGACAGATTGAGAGTTTGGACTGAAGTGCATTATCATAGTCACTAATTAAATTAATGACAGATACAGTTGACTTTACTTTGATTGACTAAACAGTTTTTCTGTTAAACTCATTTGTTTTCATATTCGAATATTTACTTCTACCTCCTAAACCCTTTGTTTCAAAATGTAAGTAACAGAGTATCAAAGTAAATGTTATGCAGGTTAATACTAACATTTCAGCTGTTTATGTACTCTAATATTAGAACTATACTATAAATAGTACTGAGATAATAGAAGTGGACTGTAGGTTGCTGATCAAACCAGTATTATGTGGTGGAACCACATCCCTTTTTGATGTGGAAAAGCAGTGTCCATGAACATGGGCCTCTATTTGTAAGGCAAAACAGAGCTTAACATGGGGGCAGCTGTGTTTGTTAGGATGTCAGCATGTTTGAACCAATGCATTCATCACCTATAGCTTCGTACCTATGGTCTGACTTTGTGTGCTTTGGTGTATTTGCATTTTAAATTTTTCATGCCATCCATACAATAGCAAGTACTGACCTAGTCTGAGTTTTGGATGCCTGGTCTGGAAAAGTACACTGACTTCAAAAAGGACATTGTGAATGGTTTGCTGATTTTATCAGTGCTTCAAATTGATAGATAGTTGTCAGTTTATTATTGGGGCATTTATTTTTGGTTATAATGACAAGTACTTTCCGACATGTTCACACGCAACATTTTATTTTACATAACATACACACAGATCATTGTAAGCTTTTAAGCAGAACACATGTAAAAAGACTTAACTATTAACATTCCATACTGACAGAAGCCCTTATAGTGAGTTAAATCTGATTCATGAATGGTCGATGAAGAAACAACAGACAATTTGTAGAGAATCTGAAGAAATCAATGGCTTTGACTACATATTCTGTTACTATGGTATTTGTCACCATAGCAATCGAAAATGATCATGGTGATGGAGTAAAGAAAAACAAAAGAAGAAAGCTTATTATGCACATATTAAAACACACACACACACACACACACACACACACACACACACACACACACACACACACACACATACATATATATATATATATATATATATATATATATATATATATATATATATATATATATATATATATATATAAATAAATCAAAAGTTTATATATTGATCTTTTGTTAAAAAATTCACAAATATTTGGCTCTTATGGATATCAAACAATTGCAAACACAGCACAGGTTTACCAAAAACATCTTTGTTAAATATAGGTGTGCAACTATTATTGGCGCCCCTATGAATTCATATGAGAAAAATATATTTGAAGTATATATATATATATTCAATTATATTTATTTATATTTTTTAGTACACCTGGGTCACTAGGAACAGGAAATTGTTTAACCATGACTTCTTGTTTCACAGGAATGAAGTAACACATAGGCCAAATTCCCTATAGTGTATATATACATACTAGTATTAATTATTGAGTAATACTGTGAAACTATAGGAAAGGTAGGTAATTATGAGAATGAGGTGTGTAATATTGGACCTGCCAGTGGGGTTAAATGATCAATAAACCTAATAACACATGATAAGCACATAAACCGAGGAACATTAGACACTGGAACATTGAGTCTGGAGTCTGGTGCACAAACTGTACAAATCAAAAGATTTTTTTTTCTTTCTTCATGAATTGTAATATCAGAAGCGACAAGTTGCTAATTTCTGATAATGTTGAAATTTCATGTTTCACAGAACACCCGCCCCCCCCCCCCCCCCAAGCAATTACAACCATTACTCTGATCCATCATAAAGAAGATCCTAGAGATTATTCATTGTCCATACATGATATAACGAATACACTAATTTGAGAAGTCAATTCACAGACTGTGACCTAGAGAAGAAAGTAATTCACTCATGTCACTGTGACTTCAAGTTAATAATAGGAACACTCATCTCTCACCCCTTTTCCACTCAGACATCTTTCATGCTCAGTGCCAATAGGGCAAATGGATTAGGTGCATGTCATCAGTGCTTGTTTGGGTCCCATAAATATATATCTGATAAAATATATATCTGTATATGTATGACTTATTTCTGCTTTGTTGTTCATTGTGTTAACTGTGACAATACATCATGCACATGAAAACAGAACACACATTTCAAGCATGTTGCCATTTTGAGGATTAGTCAGATTGGTCAATGTAAGGATGTCAATATTGCCGATATATCAGCTCAGTATCGAATCAGCTGAAACCTAGAATCTGATATCAGTATCACATCAAACAGGGAAAAAGTGGCATTGGTGTATCTACAAAAATGTCCAGTGGCTATACACATTTCACATGGATTTCACACAATGAATTTTAATTTCTATTTTTTCTTTCTTTATTTTAAAAGGACTAAAAAGGACTTAGAAATAGAGTCACTCTATTCAACATGTTTATAGGCTTGTAGAAATAGCAGACAGTGGGTGCTGAAAGACTTTATACAACATTCATTTCTTGTACTCAATAATATTTTATTTACTTCAATAAAAAAATTATAAAAAAAAGAAAAAAAGAAATAACAACTGTGGATAGGCATAACCACAAAAAAAGAATATAAACACAAAATTACCTTATTATATGCTCAATACAATACGAGTGCTAAGATTTTGTAAATAAAATAAATAAATAATAAAATAAATAAATAATAAACCTAAATAACAATCTAGTATATACTGTAATTTAAACACTGTGCTGTACCTGCATTTGTTCCAAGTAATGTGTGCTTTTAGAGCTTTACCTTCCTGCTCTTCCTTGCTGTAAAATCAGTAATAATGACATCATATGAGATTTGACAAGCAATGTCATGGTTAATGGCAATCACAGCCAGACCGCTGAGATGCTCCTGTCACATGGTTGAGCTCCTGATGGTTTTTGTCGCTTCATTTGACATCTCAACTAACAATCTTGATTTTTACTGTCGGTAATACGTCAGCAGCATTAGCATAAAAAGTATGCCATGATCATGATCCTCCATAATGCCGTAAAAAAACTAAATCATTATCATCACTGACACTCACATACACTTCAGTCGCACAGACACGCCAACGGTGATGACTGGTAAGTATGATGTACTGTTCAATTTTATAAAAAAGGAAAAAAAAACCCACCTGTGATTAGTGTCCTGTTGCACTTACACAACTTTGCACACACTGCCGCTTATTTATATCGGCACTAGGGGGCGGCCACAAACCAATTTGACCAAACAAACTTTTCTGAGGCAATAAAAGACATGAGGAACATTAAATGTGGCTCGGTACTGATTCGGTGAGGTGGTTTTGACCGGCCCTGACCTCAGTAGTCAAAAGAAAACCACACAGAAGCTCTTTTGCAAAAAAAAACAAAACAAAACAAAAAACTCAAAAACAAACAAATAAAAAAAAACTCTGAGACATTTTCAAACAAAAGCTGTCCTGCAAAAATTGTCAAAACTGTCATATATTCCTGTCCTTGTGGAAGCATTTACCCCCCATATTTACATTTTTTCAAAAACATATATTTTCCTTGACAAATGACAAATGTCAGTATATCTGAATACAGGCCAAAAACATGGTCTTTACACTTATATACAGTATACTCATCAACTAATATGCAACATACATACACGTATACAAATAACATGCATATATACATATATAAATTAGAATTAAATGTAAAAAGTGTAGGTTTAGTGGTTTTCAATCTGTGAGCCGCAGACATCTAGTGGTCAATAGTAGTACCGCAGGGCGGCTTGTCAATATACTGTACCTATTAATAAACGTGAAAAGAATCATTATATTGTCCGGAACTAAACACCATAATTAAAAAGATGAAATGATTTTTCAATTAATAAAGAAAAGAGACTTGTTAACGATCTAGCTTATAGATTTTTGTTGCCATTATAGGATGGGGCATGTACCCCAGGGACAAGGTTATACAGCAATGGATATATTAGACATAAAAAACCCCCCAAAAACTTACTTCAACTTTCTATCATCTTAAAAATGCAAGTGCTTAGTACATTCTTGTACATCAATTTTACAACCAACTGCCTCATTTTAGCTAACCCATAAAAAGAAAAAAAAACATTTACAAGCCAAAATACCCTTACGTCTTTTCCCTTTAAATGGTAAATGTAGTAAACTAAAGAATTTAGTGTATAGAGCATGATGAATTGTGCTCTCAGGTTGCCTTTGAAGTGCTGCTTCCTTTTGCCATCGCAATAAATCTTATTGGTGACTTCATCTGACCGTGTGCCCAAGGCAGGGCCAATGGCACATAACAGCGACATGATTCAGGCTGGCTTACTTCTAACCTTTTCTTAGGATTTTTTTTTTTTTTTTTTTACAGTATATGGTAGACATGCGAACAAAAGTTTAGGATATAAGAGAAATGTGTGTGGTCCACAGACTAATTTGTTTAGGCCCATCAGGTGACACTGGCATGTTTTTCCTCTTTATTCAACTCTACTTTACAGACACAGATCATGTGTGAAGAATATTTAAATGCCTAGACATTCTTCACAACTTCCTGAGAATTTTAGAGGCGACATAATGTAACAGGCAAAGGTAATTTTCTGACATGGTCATTTTGGAAAATGGGACATAGGTTTCTTCTTGTGTCATCAACTAATATTCTTTAATGAGGATTGATGAGTACTGGTATTTTCACTGGTATTTACACTCTCTGCATAGTATATAAATAAACTTTCAGCATAGTATATAAATAATAATGACTTAGATAATGGCTTAGATTAAATAAAACAAATAATGAAATATGATACATATGTTGACTAAAGCAATACTATATCCATCTCTTTTCCATACTGAGTATCCTACACAGGTTCACAGGGGAGACTATCCCAGAGAACTTTGAGACACCCTGGATGGGGTGCCAACCCAACGCTCAATCCAACACACATTCACAAACTACAGACAAAATGCCAAATCAGCCTACACTGCATGTCTTGGACTGAGGGAGGAAACCACAGTACCCGGAGAAAACCCCAAACCCCTGAAGCATGAGGAGAGCAAGCTCTGCACACATAGGGTGGAGATTTGAACCCTACTCTCTGGACCAGCCTGAGTAATCCTCATGCCCTGCTCCTGGTTGTAGTTCTCATCACTTGGAAACGACTCGCTGTTGCCGAGGATGGCCCCATATGGACAGCCTAAAGACACACTTAGAAACCATAAAGATGGCATTGGACTGCAATTGATACAAACAGTTTTGGTACGACGTTTTAGGACTGCAATTGCCACAAACAATTGCACAAACAGACTTTGCACTAAAGTCTCCATCAGTAAACAGTTCATAACTTCAACAAAATATACTTCATGTTAAAACTATAATGAATTTCCTGATTACACAACTGCACTTTTTGCTTTATCATGTAGCACACAGTTATAGAAGGGAATTATTTATAATCACACTATCCGGTTTCACCCAGATGAGGATGGGTTCCCTTTTGAGTCTGGTTCCTCTCAAGGTTTCTTCCTCATATCATCTCAGGGAGTTTTTCCTTGCCACTGTTGCTTCTGTCTTGTGCATTAGGGATAAATTGATCAATTTAAAATTTACATACAAAATGTATATATTTCTGTAAAGCTGCTTTGTGACAATGTCCATTGTTAAAAGTGCTATACAAATAAAACTGAATTCTTTCTCTGATTGTCTTGCTCTAACACAGATGGCAACATAAATACCAAGTCACTCATGAGGAATTTGATTAATCTGATACTAATATATCACCACTTACAATATTACCTCTCATTGCCACTCATTATTTCCTAGCACTTAATACTGCCTGGATCTCAATCACAGAAGCTCCAGGTAAACAAAACAATGTTGACTGCCATATGTTGCATCCATAATGAAGTAAGAGGCCAATTAATTGCAATGGCTGGCTTATTGCAGCACAGATATATGCTGAAGTTGCTAATTGGTATTGACAGAACATGATCCAGTCTTTTCAGATCAGCTGAGCTAATCACCCCTGACAGCTATGAGGTGATTTTGGCGTAGAATTTTCCTCCTGGGGTGAAAGTTCATTGCCTAATCGATGGCTATAAGAAAACAGAGAAAGGAGACAGGGACATTTGTGTTCATTGACTAAGTAATACAGACACATGTTTATAAAGTATACACAATATAAATATATATATATATATATATATATATATATATATATATATATATATATATATATATATATATATATATATATATATCAAAATATACATGGAATAATAAAGTAAGAATAAAATCAAATAAAATTGCATTATTTCTACATAGCTATGTTTTAAGGAAGACTAGCAAAATTATTTTATCTAACAAATCCACAGTTTTGCTTGTAAATGTCTATTACGATTAGCAGCTCTAAAATGACCTCAGGAATGAGTAATCTGACCCTATGGTCACATGACCACTTTAATGCACTGGAGGTCTGTTTGGGATGCATGATGGATGTAGTGAGCTACAACCTGAGTTCACTCAGCTATCAGATCATATACACAAAGCTATAAATGAATATTGATGGTCTCACTTGCCTCTTGTCTCTGAGTAGTAGATATGTAGTTGATGGGTTAATTGTGTTTTATGATAAAGATGCAATCAGAAAAAGGTTGCAGCATTATATATTCTTGGTGGACTGTAACTTGGTGAACTAATACATTATCAAGAGGTTAGTGGTTAGTCAATCAAATCACCTTGTCTTATTATTTTTTAAAAACTGAGGTCCAGATGTACAGAGGTGAGGAGGCACAGCTGAATTTCTGGTGATGTATTGACATCATATTACATATGTGTTATAACAAGAGCTTCCAGTTCTGGGAATATATATATATATATATATATATATATATATATATATATATATATATATATATATATATATATATATATATCCCTCTTCTATACTGCTTAACCCTGAAAAGGATTAAGCAGTATAGAAGATGGATATCTACCTGGAGCCTATCCCAAGTAGCATCGGGGTACACCCTGGACAGGGTGCCAATCCATCGCAGGGCACATTCACACACCCATTCATACACTTCGGATACTTTGTACATGCCAATCAGCCTACCATGCATGTCTTTGGACTGGGGAGTAAACCGGAGTACCTAGGAATAGGAAATTGTTCAACCATGTATTCTCCAAACTCATCAGCCATTATAGGAGAAGCTGTTATCTTGGCGAAAGGAGGTAGCACAAAGTATTGACTAAAAGGGTGCCAATAATTGCTGCACACCTATATTTAACAAAGATATATATTTTTTGATAAACCTGTGTTGTGTTTGCAATTGTTTGTTATCCATGAGAGGAGAGTATTTTTGTGATTTTTTTTGTACAAAAGATCAAAAGGATAAACAATAAAGACAACGTTTCACAGCCTTCTATGTTCATATTTACCAAGGATGCCATTATTAGTGGAGGACATTGTATGTGTGCGTGTGTGTACACTCACCATCCACTTTATTAGGAACACCTGTACAACTGCACATTCATGCAGTTATCTAATCAGCCGATCATGTGGCAGCAGCACAATGCATAAAATCATGCAAATACAGGTTAAGAGCTTCAGTTAATGTTCATATCAGAAACCTGGATGAAGGAAAAGTGTGACCTCTGTAACTTTAACCATGGCACGGTTGTTGGTGTCAAATGCGCTGGTTGGAGTATTTCAGAAACTGGGATTTTCACACACAAAAATGTCTGTAGACATTACACAGAATGGTGCGAAAAACAAAAAAACATCCTGTGTGCGGAGGGGCTGCAGGCTGAAACGCTTAGTGAGAGAGATCAGATGGAGAATGACCAGAGTGGTCTGAGCTGACAGGAAGTCTATAGTAACTCAAATAACCACTCTTTACAACCGTGGTGAACAGAAAAGCATCTCAGAACACACAACACATCAAACTTGGAGGTGGATGAGATACAACAGTACAAGACCACACTGGATTTCACTCCTGTCTGCCTAGAACAGGAATCTGAGGCTTGCATGGAAACTGGACCAGTGAAGACTGGAAAAAGACCAGATGATTTTTTTTCTAATCTCTGTTTTCTAATAATCATATTTGCACGATTTTAACATTGCCTGCTCCATTGGCTTATTAGATAAGTGCGTGAATGTGTAGGTGTACAGGTGTTCCTAATAAAGTGGGTGGTAAATTTATATATAAAATCAGACTTAACAGATGCTGCTATCTAAACCACTCTTATTAAATGAACTCTTATTAAATCCATAACAGTGATCATAAGATATATGACAGGCTTGCCTATGTGTAGTGTTTATAGGTGTCTCATCATAAATGTTCAGTATACATGCACTTATGAATTTAAATGATAATATTCATCTGAAATAATTTTAAATTAAGGAAGTTCTATCCACTCTCCTCTGTATACACGAGCTCACAGACATCCACTATTGGCTAGTGTCTCTGTGATTGACAGGTGAGAGAGAGTACGCCATCCCTCCCATGAGGGCACAGCCAGTTTTTGCCCCTTGGCTCCTGGCTCATTGTTCTTTTTAACAAATTCTCATTGTGTAATTTAAAATCATATACCTGTATAGTTATATTCTTAAGATTCACTTTTATTTCATTATTTATTGTTATTAACATTTAAGTTTAAACATTATAAATAGGTAAACATTCTAATACATTCTTACAGAACGGTTATTGTGAACTGGGATGAAATGAAAGCTTTAATAAACACATTTAAAGATTCAGATTCTTTTGTAAGGATTGTCTTTCTTTTGCCATAAAAGAGTTAAAACAACAGTATAACTGTCACATTGCCCATTTGGTGTTTTCAGTAATATGTTGTAATTAATATGTATTTATGAAAAATAAAAGTTTTTAAAAATACAGTACAATGTGTCATTATTGAACACATTATTGTGTAACTCTGCTTCCAGGAAGATACAATATATTACAAGAAATATTGTTTTACAATGTATTTACTGGGCATTATTTGAACTGTTGGATGCTGAATAAACTATATATATATATTTATTGCCCTGCGATGGATTGGCACCCTGTCCGGGGTGTACCCCACCTTGTGCCCGATGCTCCCTGGGATAGGCTCCAGGTTTCCCCGTGACCCTGAAAAGAATTAAGCGGTATAGAAGATGGATGGATGGATGATATAAATTATGTGTGTGTGTGTGTGTGTGTGTGTGTGTGTGTGTGTGTATATATATATATATATATATATATATATATATATATATATATATATATATATATATATATATATATATATAACTCATAAAACATTTTCATGACTATTTCTCATGGCCAGCCAGAGCAGAGATTGATATGACTGCCATCAGTTAGGAGTAAAACTCTCTACCAGAAGATAATGTGCTAATTGTAAACTCCACAAACACAGCACCAAAGCAAGAAAAATCTCCTCCTCTGCCTGTCCTCAACATGGATTGATGGCCTCCTTACTTTATAGTAGCTATATTGATTGTGACGGTGCTCGTCAGTGGTGCATAAAATTAACACTGTGTTATAGGGCATGGATTTCTGTCAGGGTCTGACAAGATAACCCATTATTGGGCCGATGCTGCTAATTTGTTTTTGTTTATTCCGAAACGTAATGTAACACTGCTTGAGCCCTCCTCTTCCACGCATCTTCCCCCATGATAACTCTATTACCTGCAAAACTCAGGCAAGATCATTGACAGCCACTAATCTTGGCCCGGCTCCTAATTACATCAGGTTCTCAACCCTTAATTAACCAATCTTTACTCCATTTTAGCTGCTTAATGCTGCACACACGCCTGGCATCATTAGTTTAATTACCAGTGTTTGCAGAGTAGGATTTTGACCTTTGTCCTGACAAGTCATCTCTTTCCCTGCTTTGCTTTTCCCTTTTCAGTAGTAATTGCTGATTTTCCTGCTTTAATGCTCAACACATGTGCTTATGTTTTGACCATTTGGCACTTCCAGATGATCAAATTGTGATTTTGAATGTAATGAGATAAAAAAAACAAACATGATTTGATGGTTTATTAAGCTTAATAAACAAACGAGGCTGTTTGCACCTGGGTGACATAAGAATAATGTATAATTTCCACGATTAGTCTTTAAAAACATCACAGTTTTAAAAGTTTTACCCCCTCCCCCCATCCCCCAACAAACGAACTGTTTTTTATCAACATTAGCTAAGCTAACTACTTACTACTGCTGTGTTTAGCTGCCTAGTTTTGCTAGTGTCCCTCTCCAGCAGAAGCTATTTATATAAACGCTAGCCAGGTTTGCTAACAAATGAATGTTAGACTAGGTATTACAGAATGTCATTAGTATATATCCTAACAAGCAAACTAGGTTAGGTTATTGTATAAACCAGTAGCAAGTCTGACAGTTAGATATCCTTATTGGGTTAACCAGGACCCAGGGTTGGTAGCATGCTAGCTAACAGCTAAAGTAGGCAGCTAAACATGGCAATGTGCTAAAATAACTGCCAGTAGTTAGTTTATATTTTGAGTGGAGATTTTCAGATTATGGTCACATGATAGAAACACTGATGCTATTTTCATACTTCTATTTGAAGTGTTCAGACATTTTCCATTTTGAATCTTGTATAAAGAGAAATCTTTGCCATTTGGGATGGGCTTGATAATGTGCATTATAAGGTGCAATAAATTATTGCAGTGTGTAATTAATTGATACATATTTCACAGTAGTGTCAAATGCTTGATTCTGATTGATGTGAAGGTGTTGACCAATACTTCAACTGCAATGGAAATCATAGTTGTACTTTGTTGCACTTATGTTCTAATATGGTTTATATAACAACAACATACAGGGGCACATGCTACACATAAATGAATTAAGAACATGAAATCATCTGTGAGGAGGTTTATTTAGGACTGTTGGAAGGAGTCTCCAGTGTCAGTGCTTTGTAACGGTCAGAAGTTAAGCGGCAATTTTAAGTTTTCAGGAATGGGAAAGTCTTTAGGACGGTGAGCTCTCCGCTTTCTTGGTAACATGACAAGCTGCATTTCTTTCTTATTAACTTCAAGAGAGAAAAAAAGTTATTGCAAAAGTTATTACTGTAAAGTTATTGCATTACTCATTACTAATTATTTCTTACCCTTTTCTCATCCTACTCATTGTCGACCACATAGACAATAGAAAAGTAATTCTTCTATTAATTCTTTAAATTTGAGTCAAACATGGAATAGTTTAGCCTATTAAGCATAGCTTTAATAAACCATTTTTTTTTTTTTTTAAATACACAAATGTTAACAAATCATTTAAACTGGCTTAACAATAAAAGCTACTGCTTCAGAGAAAGGCTAATAGTGTTATTTCAGGACATAACTTACATTTTACCCTGATATAAAAAAATATAAGTAATGAGAATATTTCCATTTAGCACAGCCAACTAGTACAAACTACAGCTAAAGGGGCTGAGTTTTATCTTTGGATGACAAATTTACATTTTAAATTCAATATTGTTTTATACAGAATTGTTTAAAGTCTATACAGTATGTAATGCAAGTACAGTAACTGTAATGAGTAATGAATTACTTTTTTACTTTTTATTTATTTATTTTTTTCATGCAGTGACACCCAACACTGGCTTATAGTGCTGTTGTATTTTACGTGTTAACAGAAACAAAGTTGTCTTGCGGATGCTTAAATGTAAATAATAATAAAAAAAGCTTACCATGTGTTAGTTTTGGCAAATTGCTGTATATGTGAAATAAAGCACTTTGGAATGTTAGTAAAACTAATCAGTGATGTGGTAACACATTTAATTTCCTTTAACAGCCATGCCCCGAAGTGTTTGATTCCTTATATGATTAAATTGCTAATACTGACAAATCCGACAGTATTCAAAGAAATTAATTCTGAACCCTCCTGAAAAAGTGGTATTAATTGTATTCTATTATTATTTTGATTCAGCTAAATCCCTTAAAGTTCCTGTTCCTGATCACCTTTTATTCCTAACTACAGATATTATTAATCTCACTGGAATAACTGAATAATTCATAGTAGTTACTAAATAGTATGTTTTAAGATGAGAATAACAGTTCACTAACACTTCAAAAGAGGGCTGTTTTTATTCATAAATTAAATCATTAAAAAAAATTCTTAAATTTTTTTATTATCAAGAATGAATATAACACCCAGTTGCTTGGTAAAGTTGAAAGTAGTACTTTATTTCTAATTATGCTACAAGTCAATGGCAAAACAAACAAACAAAATCTTTCACCTGTTTTTTTTGTACTTTTTTTTTTTAACCCCTGAGCACCACAATCCAGCTTTCCCATAATGCACTGGATTATCCAAATAAAATAAAAAGAGGAATAAAAGAAAAGTTTTGAAGCTTAATACACAGCGAAAAGTCTCTAAAATCTACCATCATAGCATTGTGTACATATTTAACAAAGTAAACATAGTTTTGTAAGCACGAGTGAACCTTTTTTTGTTCTTTTTAACATTCAACAAAATGATTTCATCGTTGTTAACGAGCTTTCTGATGGTGAACAGTTTCTTTAGAAAAAGCTTTGGTTTTACAAGAATCACACTGACTCATGTCCTCGTTTCACAGTCGACAAATACTCCAGAGTTGCACAGACATCTCTGCAGTATAGACATGAGATGTGAAGTGGCAGCTATATGAAAAGATTTAAAACTGTGCCATTGCTGGGAATAAAAACAAGAGAATGTCTGTTAGAGCACATCACACTGTGACAGCTGTGTGTCGACTGTGCCCCATTCAGTGTTCAACATATTTCCTTCAGTTCTTGTTTCCATACAATGATTTTAAAAAATATGGTCTCGACCTAATGTGATGTTGTGCGAAGTTCAGGACACGTTTTTACATTCTTACGGTTATCATTTGTCAACCAAGGCCTGAACCGAATATATAAACATGTTTATTCAAAATATTTTCTGAGCTATTTTCACAGCAAGATGTGTATTCAATTAAAGGTGGCAAAACTAATGTGAGGACCAATGTGAAAATTTGATTTAGTTGCAGATGATGTCATTGAAATCTTAAGTCAAATCTTAATGTTTGTAGAACACTTTAGGCATACAGATTTTAAGTCCCAAAAATTGCAAAGTCTTTCCAAAGAGAAAAACAAGCTTTTTGTGGGTTTAGTTGGGTTTCGTGGGGCCAGGATTACTGCAGCCTTTTGCAAGCGTATAGAACCAAGTTAATGCAAAAGCCAACCAAATTTAATGCAAAGTATGTTGGAATTATAAAGATCAAGGCCAATGTTGTTTCATTTCATATGTAAGAAGACGTAAGACAGCCATTGCTGTCCTTGCATTTAGGCTTAACCTTGACCTTAATCTTAAGATTTCATACAACATGGCTCAGGTGATTCCTTTAACTTTGTGTCATGTGATCAATCATGCCACCTGCATTTGGAAACCACATCTTTAGTCACCTTTAAAGCCAACGTAATGCTGCGTATGCAAACAGTGATTCAAGTAAACACTGGAATTTAACAATTATAAGAACTCTGCCAAAACCACTGTGCATATACAGATGCTTAAAATCCAAATTACATGGTTGTTATTGGTTGTAGCTTTTCTCAAGAAGCTGTACCAACAGCATTTGGTGCAGAATAAAACCATTTGTGGTACACCAATGATTCAGATCATTCATATCATTTACAAACCCGTCACTATTAAATAGCTCAGAATAGATTGTGTACGTATAATAAAATCCTTCTGGCGTTTCTTTTTCCACATGTAAAAATGCCACAGACGAAATTTAACAAGCAATGCAAATTACACTCTGTCTAAGCCCTGCGTTGTCCGCAGACCTATCGTTCTGCATCATGTTTGATGTAGAGCCTTAAACGTTACACTAAAAAAACGGGTGATTGTGGTCATGTTTGTTGGCACAGTCTACAACAAATGAGGTAGATGCATATTAATATAATTCCCTTCTTTGGTATAATAATAATAATAATAATAATACAAACTAGGAAAAAAAAATCCAGTGATCTGTTGAAACAAAAGCTTTGATTTTCAAGTGGCTTCACAAGAATTAGAAATAAAATAAAATGAGGTATACCTTGTAATTCATAATCTATTACACGTATGTACAGGTACAATTGTGAGGTATCTGGCTGCATTTAAAATAAACTTTTTTTTTTTTTATTTAAAAAAAAAGATTGAACCATGGAGCTGCTGCAACGATGCAATCCAGGATTTAAAAGAAAAAAAAAAAAAGAAAAAACAGTAAAAATGAAAATTATTATAATAATAAATAGAATTTGAAATTATATGCTTTACAAACTTTGAAAAAGAATAACAAGAAAAAAAAAGAATATCCTCAAATTCTCCTTAAAGACAAAAATAAAAATGGAACAAAAAGTAAAGGAACGAGAAAAGAAATCAGAAATCAGACTCACAACAAAAGATATATTTTCATCAACTACTGTTTTGGGTGAGTTTTTTTTTTCTCCTACTAACCACATATGTATACACTTTCCTCATATCAGGGAGTTGCATTGAAGTGCTCAGCCATTTTTCATAATTAATTCCTAACTACACAAATCCTGACACATATGACATGATGACTAATGTAGCTATGAGATACCTATATTGACAAGAATGACCATCTTTTATGATATAAAACTGTATTTAATGAACACTAATGATCCTTGCTATTAAACTGAGGCAGAGGAGGTGTGAAAGTGTTTGTCAACTGAGGTAACAGAATATCACCAAATATCACCATATCGGTTTCAGATATATCTGACTTTTATGATTGTCCCAATATTTGTGGATATGTGGTGTTCAAGGGAATATTCATGTCCATTCATGTCTAATCTATTTCATTTTAATCTCCAAAAAAAGAAGTTAAAGCTAGAATATGACACAGAAAGTACATTTATCTCCCTGACTATTTGATGCCCCATGTTAAGCGGAATGTGCTTTGTCTACCACTGATATATCCATTTGTACTTTAGTTTGATAATCCTTACCATTGCATATTTTATTTCTGCACAGGCATCATCTAAACATGATGATACTGGGAGAATATGCATGTGCACAATATCACAATGTTATTCATATGCTCTTTGGTATTTTGGTATTAAAGCTAATCTGATTCACATGGATAGATAAAAGAATGATAAAGAAGGACAATGTGTATTTTCATGTTTAACAGTAGATAAAACTCCGTTCAAGCGTTCTATCCATGGAATATCCTCTCCCTTGTCCTTCCAGTTATCTTACAGCTTCTTGTCTTCTTGGCACTTTTTTCTGGTGAGCCTTCCAAAGAAATGTTACTCTAAAAGTGAGTCCTCGAAGCGTGCACCATATCTATGTATACTGAACATGCTTCATGTATGCTGCCAGGATGACACGGTCACGTCTGATTCTCTTTCTCATGGAAGTACTGCTTAGGAGATTGACGTTGCATGGATCAGAGGAGGATGTGTAGAAAAGAAAGAGTGGGAAGTCACCATCAGAGGATACAAAAACATACAGTCTGGAGAGTTTAGCAGCCTGCCTTGCGTCTTTTGGGGAAAGGGAGCAGGGTGTGATAAGGTTTGGTGGCTTAAGGCGAGGCAGCCGGTCCGTGCGAGGAGGAAGAGGAGGAAGAGGAGGAGGAAGAGGACGGCTTGCTGTGGCTGATGAGACCGGGGCTGCTGCTCTTTCCCTGAGAGCTGGCATGAAGAGGAGCTCGCTGGCTAGCTGGCAGCGCAGAGATGGCCGGCTTACGGGCAAACAGGATCCCTGGAGGTAGTGCGATAAAGCAGCATTCATTTAAAACCGTTCAAATTCACATTTATTTACAAATTTACATTTATACATATCATTGTTTCATAAATGTCTAACATTTATTTGACCCCAAACAGCTATTAAATGATCATTAAATAGCTTTCAACTTCAGCTTAACTGAAAGATCTAATTATAATATTTTTCAAAAACTTTTATTGTCATAAATGTATTTCACCAATTAATGTAAGTCATATGTAAGTCATGTAAGCTTCAGCCCATGTGTCAGATCTAAAGTTAATAAATATAAGACTAAAAATTCTTATTTTCAATTCTTATTGTCTGTTATTTTCAGGTAAAGTGGTAGATACAAAATAATTAAACAAATACAAAGTAAGCAGATATCTGTGACTAATCTACAATAAATGTAACTGCCATTAAACAGACCTCTAAATACTTGTAAAGTTAATATGAATTTAAGACTGATAGACTTCCTTCAATTTATGTTCCACAGACATCCCTAAACACTTAAAAGTAAAGTTGCTGACTGTTTGAACTGTCATTAAACAACAATAGCAAAAAATGTATGGCTAATCATAATCCCTAACCCCAGGTGTAGCTTTTCATATGAACTCAACAAATTATGAAATTGCATGTGTGAAGCTGTGTAACTGTGTAACTAAATTAAAATAAAACTTCTAATATCAGTAAGAATATCTTCTTTTGATACTTTTTGGATTCTTTTTAGCTTGCACATAAGTATAATTTTGACTAATTTTAATTGGGTAATGTTTGGACACTGTCATTTTATTTTTGTATTTTTCCAAATCTTCGGACAAATTTTTGAATTTTGACTAAATCTTTCACTTTCCAAAGTAATCAGACAGACTATTTGCATCTTAAATATATTCGAGTAGCCCATGTTGCCTTCAATTACTTCCACAATGGGTTGGACAGCATGACATTCGATGAGAAACAGTAATTGATTCACAAAGAAAGAACATTTAGCCACGGCCTTTTGCTTCAATTGAAAAAGCGCACTTTAACTCAATGTCCTTTCTGGCAAAAGTTTCCCAGCACTTATAGAGTGCACTCCAATGGGCCATCTCCAGGTAATTACAGTCACTTGTTTGCTAGGCACAAGCACTGTATCCACCTTAAGCAGGGGCTTCTTCCTTTCAGGCACGAAAGACAATAAGTCCCATCGACCTGGCGGCAGCTGGACGCCAATTTCTAGATATTTAACTTTTTTAACTCTATTGGACTTGCCACTTCATTACGATAGATTTTATAGCAAAGACATCAAATTGTGTGGAGGACTACACGCACGGGGGTGCTGCTATAACTTATTGAATTTCCTGCCCGCAATTACATCAGCAAACGGCCGCTCTATTTACCTGTGTAGACAACTCCATTTATTTCTATTGACATGTTGATGCTGCTAATGCCGTTGGTAGACAGGTTCAATGCAGTCTCTTGTCTGTCATCTGTCAAGAGAGGAGCTGGAGAGAGCAAGGGTGAGAAAAACTCAATATGAGCATTTATAAAAGGAACACAAGAAGCAAGAGGAGCGCGCCGCCAACTATTGGCGATAACTCATGAGTGACAGGATAAGGAGCAGTTTATTAAAAGAGTTCAGACGGAAGAAGGGGGAGGAAAAAAAAATACTGAAAAGCATGTCACATCCATTTGAACTTTTCAGTTATCTCAGGAAAAGGTACTACACTCAGGGTCTCTATTATAAAACCCTTTTGAACACTGTCTTACTTGGCCCACTCATTAACAACATTAAAACATCCATTATGTTTCTGATTGCAACCCTGACCGAAGCTTCCATCATTTTTTTTTTGGACGCTGCAGCTACATTAAAGTAGGTTTTAATGTCTATCATTTATCTCTCATATGTCATTACGGGGGACTCCTAAATGTATATTCAGACATGGTTTGAGCAAATAACATTTAACAATAATCTTTAAATTGCAGAGTGTTTGACTGTATTACATCAAGCTCTACACTGCGCTATAGCATTACATTCTATTTTCCCCATCATATGGTATATAAAGCGCAGTCTGTCATTATGACTGATACAAAAGAAACAGTTTTGCAGAAATAACATATTACTCATAAGAGAGAGAAAGATACCACAATCTTCTCACAGACTCTGTCATTATGAAATGCATGACCTGAGGTGGAGTCGAATCTTCCTTGTAGCTAGACATCAGCGTTTTTGTTTGCTGTTTAACTATTAGTGTTTGACCTGATTTTGTGTAAGGTCGAAAATATATATAGAATTAAGTGTATTATGCATTGTGATATTATGTCTTAGTTTGTGGAGTTGAAGAAGCAATTCATGCACCACAGAGACTCAGTAGAGGAAGGTGTTAGGTGGATAATATTACAGTAAACCGATATACGTATGGTTTCTGTTAGTTCCCTTCTTGCTAATGATTCACTCCATGTACAGCATGTGAGATTACATTCCAAATGTATATTTAAACGTTATACATTCATTGAAAGGGTGCTGTAACATTAGTTGCCCTGGAGTTGCCCTCCACTAATATTGGCACCCTTGGTAAATATGAGCAAAGAAGGCTGTGAAAAACTGTCTTTATTGTTTAACCTTTTGATCTTTTGTTCAGTAAATTCTGCTCTCATGGATATCAAACAATTGCAAACAAAACACAGGTTTATCAAAAAAAAAAAAAATCTTTGTTAAATATAGGTATGCAATTATTATTGGCACCCCTATGAATTCATATGAGAAAAATATATTTGAAGTATATTCCCATTGGTATTACATTTGTTTGGTACAACTGGGTGACTAGGAACAGGTAATTGTTCAACCATGACAACCAGAGACAATGAGGTTTTCTTTTAATATCTGTTGATATTTGATAGAGTCCATGATGCCATGTATCCGAACAAAATGTCCAGGTCCTTTGGCAGAAAAACAGCCTCAAAACATTAAAGATCCATCACCATATTTAACCATGAGCATGATGTACTGTTCCACATGGCTACCTCGCTGTGTGTACCAAAACCACCTCTGGTGTTTATTACCAAAAATCTCTATTTTGGTTTCATCTGACCATAGAACCCGATCCCATTTGAAGTTCCAGTAGTGTCTGGCAAACTGAAGAGTTTGTTTTTGAATGAATAGGGAGAGTAGAGGATTATTCTTGAAACACTTCCAAACAGCTTGTGGTGATGTAGGTGACTTCGGATTGTAGTTTTGGAGACTTTCTGACCCCAAGACGCTACTAACTTCTGCAGTTCTCCAGCTGTGCTCCTTGGACATTTTTTGGCCACTCTAACCGTCCTCTTCACAGTGCGTTGAGACAGTACAGACACACATCCAATTCCAGGTTTATTCATAACATTTCCAGTTGACTGGAACTTATTGATTATTGCCCTGATGGTGGAAATGGGCATTTTCAATGCTTGTGCTATTTCCTTATAGCCACTACCCATTC
The DNA here is from genome assembly GCF_001660625.3 of Ictalurus punctatus. Classification (NCBI taxonomy): domain Eukaryota; kingdom Metazoa; phylum Chordata; class Actinopteri; order Siluriformes; family Ictaluridae; genus Ictalurus; species Ictalurus punctatus. The sequence goes on along the minus strand of NC_030437.2, from coordinate 14,467,484 downwards.
CTTGCTTTTTTACCCATTATTATGAATGACTAAGGAAATTTAGACTGTGTGTTACCTACTATTTATACCCCTGTGAAACAGGAAGTTGTGGTTGAACAAGTTCCTGTTCCAGTTTCCTGCTCCATTTAAATGTAAAATGTCAATGGGAATATACTTCAGATATATTTTTCTGAATTCATAGGGATGCCAATAATGGTTGAATACCTATATTTAACAAATATATATATATATATATATATATATATATATATATATATATATATATATATATATATATATATATATATATATATATAAACATTTCACCCTTTTTCCTTCTTGAAGTCATAACTGATACCCATCTCAAGCTACATCACAGGGGTGTCAAATTTCAGCCAGGGCCACGTCAGCATTTTTGTAAGTGGTTAAAAGAGCAGAAACTAAGGCGACTATGCTTTTTAACATATTATTATGAGTGTACCTACTGTATAATTATGGTCATGAGTCAGGTTACCATATTTATTTTTGTTTCATAATGATGACATGAATTGTATTAACTGGTCCCACAGCTTCTTTACTGTAGCAGTAAAGATGAAATTATACAGGGGGATCTTTGCTAAGAACATACACGCCCTCACTCTCCCACATAGCTACTCTTTACTCTCCATTATTTCCTTTTTTCACCCTTCTTCTAGATCAGCACACTAGGTGATGCATGTCGGTATTTGGAGTCAATCATTATATCAAAGGCCGTTAACACCGCATACAACTTGGAATCACTTTTTGACACTCGTCAAATGCAGCACATTTTAAAAGATGTTTCAATCCAGAAGAGCTTCGTGAGACGCTTTTAAAACCCGAATCCACTCAACGTGTTTAGTTTGTTTTACTCTCCATCTCTATTTAATTCCATAAGGTGTATAATAATAATACTTTGGATCATTATGGATAATCAAAATAAACAGAAATATGTTGTTTTATTTTATTTACTATCTCACTGTCTTCTGTCAGGTTTTAAGTGAACCGTATTGCAAATACAAATGACAACATCTACTATCCCCGTCCCCTCATGTTTTATTGACACTGTTGTACTACACGCACTGTTTGCATGTTAACTGTCTTGATAATTATGCTGTCGACTTGCTTGCATGAATAGTGTTGAACTTCCTAGATGTGATTTCTAGGTGATACAGCTCCCGTGTGAAAATGTTGGGAAAACGTTGCAAGCAAATTCAATATTTTTTTGCATGTTCACACGGGCTGAATGGAATGAGGGTTTGTTGGGAGTCCCCAGAATTTAAAGATTTTTCATGTTGATCTTTTGGAACGATTCTATAGCTTTATAAGCTCTATTATGCATTACTGACTGATAGCCAACGGTTGATGAAGATTTGATTTTCATCTTTCAGTTGAAAGCCCACATCATTTGTATGTGTAAATCAACACAGAATGCTACAGATGATGTACAGCTAATGTTACACATGTGCATTACATTTTCACTACCATCTTTAATGAGAATCCTAATTTAATTTAATATGGTATAATTAAAGTATGGCTCAATATGTAATTTGTTCCATACTAAAATAGACATTCCTTACACACACACACACACACACACACACACACACACACACACACACACACACACCTATGTTGTTGAGCTTGATATTCATCGGCAGCTGGCTGGCCATGGCGAAGAGATTATGCTGAAGCGCGTGCTGCATGATCCTCTGCTGCTCCTCAGCCATCAACATGACCTTCTTCTCCGGGGGCTCTCCAGCCTCCAGCTTCTCTCTCAACTGCTCCAGGGCAGCTGCCTGCACAACTGCTGCAGCCTGGGCGGCATGGGCAGCTTGGGCGGCCTGTGCAGCTGCAGCTGTACCATGGTGCCCGCCCAGGGGCATGGGGATGCCCACCCGGTTAGTCAGGCAGCTGGAGAGTATGGAGTCTTCTGTGGAATAGAGCGAAAGGATATAGTCAGATCTACTGAAGACTTGGGTTTGACCCTTGATTGTGTCATTGAGTCAGGGTTTAAAGAATTGAAAAGATAAGTGACATAAATACAAATATCAAAAAGGATTACTTCATAATACTTCATATAAATAAAGAAAGAAATGCCTTGAGGGTCAATAAGAAACTCAAAGAGTACCATCTTTGATGAGGTTATTACGTTTTTACAGGCAAGTAAATAAAAAAAAAGTTAAACAATCATGCTTCTTTCACACATACAAAGAAGTATATGCATTTTGATTCCTTTTTGAAGGATAATAAAAATGTTTAAAGATGCAAGAACATTCAAACTTGCCTTATTAACTGATACGGGTAATTATATGTATTTGTAGAATGTTACCCTGTATAAAATATCATATTTTTTCTGCTATATAAATGTATTTGACGCATGTAGTATATAATATGCAACATGCACTTAGAAAAAAAAGTGTTTGCTCTATAAAAAGAAGTATCATGTGGTCATGGGAGTCAAACCCAAAAATCATGCTCTGCTCTATTTTAACCAGTGTGGTGACAAACCTATAAATACTGACAGAGCTTTAAAAAAAAGCCTTTGATCCTTTGAGGAATTTGTGCGTGTTTGTGTCTTTTTCCATATGGTCACGTTACTGAATCGCATCTCTCTGCCTTCAAATGCTCCCACCGGTGCAATGTGGAAACTGGCAGCTTGGGCAAGAGGAAGTACTGCAAGCTGTTTCCTGTCTGTACTGATGACCACCCAGGCCACAAGGCGCAACGAGCGTGAGTACAAGAAGGACACTACTGTTGTAAAGAAATGAGTTTTCTTTACATTTTTGATAGGCTTCAATTGCAACATGGACCAAATGACATTTTATTCAAAAACATACAGAAATAGACACCTAGGACACATGGGTTTACAAGATTTGTTTTTCTTTGTACTGCTGATAAACTGCCAGAGCTATATGAATTTAATCATTTCATAAGAAAATCTAGAGTCTAAATAAATTTATTTACACTGTTGCGTAATATTTACAATTACACAATTACAATTACACTTAATTGTGAAAATTTGCTGTTGTAAATATGTGGCATGTAAACCACAGCTTATGTTATACTGTATAAACATAGATTAGAGCTGCAAAATTAATATCACTCGTAAATCCACCTGGGACATCATTTGCTGCCACTGAAATGAAATAATTTTCATTAATGAGATTTTTTTAAATGAATGTAATCAATGTATTTTGCCTTGTACAAACTGTTTACACAATCTTCTATTGCACTGAGAACTGGATGCAATGAACTGCATGAGAAACTTTCACTTTCCTTTTAGTTCAAATGGTTCTTCTTTGATTTTATGCTTTGTACAATAGTGCTCATTTCATCTGAATAGTAAGCCATGAATTGTTCATTTTATTTGTGTATAATTTAACCATTTGTATTACTGTTTAGTTCATTTTTCTCTTTAATTTGAATATAATTCTTCTTCTTCTTCTTCTTTTTAACTAATATTCTCTATTGCATCAGCTATGTAAATTAAAATTTCATGATTTTTTTCTTTCTCTGCAAGAACACCAATGCAATATTTGTTTAGTACAAAGGCAACCCTTCTCACCTTTCTTGATGACAGGTGTGTGGGCCATTTGGCCTCCGTTGGGGGTTCCTATGCTGATGTGGGAGATAGGGAGTTTGGGTGAGGGCAGCAGGGTGGGGGTGCCCACAGGCGAGTAGTTGAAAAGGGCAGAGCCGTAACTCTGTCTACGGCCCTCGCGCCGGTTGCTGTCGATGGCTGCCTGCAGCTCCCCGGGTGAGCTCAGCCCACGCTTTTCACATTCATATGGATAGAGGTACTTCATATACCTGAGCAGAAAAGGAAGATGCAATAGTAATGCTTTGGAAGTCTTGGTGACAGGAAATAATGCGTAATAAATAATTTAAAATTTGAAGATCACTTAAAAGGACAGCTGTTTTTCTATGAGGTGAGTTCATAACCAGGTGAAGCTAATGGCATCTGAGTTTCTAGAAAACTCCTAACATTTGTTTACATTAGGCAATGTTGGAATATAAGGAAATTTGTTAGTGTGATGCTGATGTAATGCTTTTTGAGATGGTCAGAATTACAGAGTATGAACAAGCTCTAATTCAGTCATTATTTACTATATAGATATTTACTATATACTGCTCTCTATAAAGGGAAACAGTGAGGGAGAAAATGAGCAGAATTAAAAGAATTAACTCGAGAGAATCACAGAAACACATTACTGTAACCTACCACTTTATAAACATATTTATTTAAAATTATGTTAAAAGTTATCTGGCGAATAAAAAAACCCCCAGAAGTATTAGAGGAGATTTTCTGTATTAAATAAACAACTTATAAGTGCCTGTTGGCTTTAGTGGTCATTAAACAACATTTTTACATGTATTTGTGCACGAAATTCTGAAGTAAATTCTGAGGTGAAATCACTTCATATTGTGGTATTAGTGAGGAAGTCGTGTCAATTTTTTTGTATACTGAATTTACGGGAATAATATATCAAACTGTCCATACGGTAAATAGGGAATGAATTCAGACATGACCCTGAACACACGTTTTAATAAAAACTATAATCATTTGTGCATTATTATTATCAATTAAATATGAAGTGTGGCTCTAATACAGATTTAAAAGGTTAATGCTGGAAAAGTATGCACCTTTGGTCAGGATATCTTTGTCTGTGTGTTATTTGATCTCTTTTATCCACTCGAATCATTTCAAATATACACCTCTCTGTACTTTAAAGGCAGATAATTGAATTGAGTTCGATGTTCAAGAATTGACTCGTGGTAATCAGTAGATTGAAGATGTAGGAGGTTATCATACACTTACTGAGTCCGGAGAGTGAAAGCTGCACTGGTAATCGAGGTAGGGAGGTTTAGACCTCTGGTAATCTCACGCCATATTTTCTTATTGATGACTTCCACTAAGCCACCTTTTTCGGTGACAAGCTTGTAGAGAGTGTAGAGATCCAACACCTGCTTGGCCATGATAGGAATCCGATTCACTGGAGTCCCTACAGGAGTGGGACACACACACACAGACACACAATATCCACAATCAATGCCATTAACTCTGGCTTATCGATGGGTCTCTCTGCCGCTTACGAGGCCAATCAGTCTGGCATAAGTAAAATGTCCAACAGCCTTGTTCTCCTACTTGAAAAAAAAAAAAATCACTTTTACCGCTCAATCAAAAGTCTCCACTGTCTGGTGGAAATGTACTGCCAATGCATTTCTGATGAAAAGAAATGTTCAGGACTTGACAAGACATCAATCAAGCTTTTGCAAGCTATTACATGTACAACTTTATATATTATATTCATGTATTTATTACTTATTTACACATATATTCCTAAGTAAGGAATAAAAGACTTTGGGATGTGTTGATACAGGAAAATAATCAACAATTGTGCGATGTAGCCCATTGTGAAGGGGAGTTACTTCCATCCTGAAGTTGATGATTTTTCAGATTTCAGAAGTGTTTTATCACTGTTATACTACAGCAATTTGCCAATATTAAAAATCTTTTGTTAAATACAAAATGGTGCATCATACATTGTATCCATTTATAGTTATGTTATAACAGCTATAAACAGTCATTCCCTCACCAACCTCTTTTTTGCTTTCTCTTGAAGTTAGTAAGACACAAAATTCAGGAGAAACCACAAAATCATCCATCCTGAAGACTTTACCATGTCAGAAAATGTTTATATAGACCATGAATTTGTTTATGTAGTCTGTGTCATATTAGTTGTTACTATAGAAACAATAACATATTCGAACAAGTGCACCTTCTGACCAATCAGAATGAAGCGTTCATCAGTGCAATGGTAAATGTAATTTAGTCTTCATCTGAACCAGAGTTGACAAAGTGACAGACAGTAATACTGTTGGTGATATCCTGTACAGCCTAATAATAATTAAATGTATATTTCAACAGCATTTTCTGACTTTTTATCAAACCAGGTCAGTGACCTTGACATCACCAAACTCTAATCCTACTGTCGGCTAAAGAAGAATAATGTTGCTTCAATCAAGAAAACAAACAGAAGAAAAAAAAGAAAATGCTTTATAAATCTTGCCTGTCTAACACAGCTATGCATTTTACCTCCTGATTTCCCGAATACAAAAATCCCCTGTGATAATCTGCGCTCACGATTTAATGCCAGGTCATAAAACAGTGAAGAAGAGCGGTCCTTTGTGTGAATTGGAGAGCGGCTGACCTCCAGATAATTAACCTGTATTTTGCTGATAGAGTTCCATTGTGCCCATCGGATTTACCATAATAGCAATCAATACTCTGAGAAATATAGTGCAAACAACAGCAAGCACAGCTCTGGCTATGAAAAGACAGTGGAGAGGAGAGGGATGGTCTACGGTGGTAAAAAAACATCAATTAAGCCTTATAATTACGGCTTCAATTTGCCTCTCTGGCATGTGAACTAAGAGAAACTATTTAAGTAAATGATTTATCTGCGCTTGTGCACTGAACAATGATGGAATTACATTTAAAGTAGTAGCACCATCTAAAACAATCAATTGCTATTTCTAACTTCGCCCTGAACTGTCCATACATCATGTGCAAACAACTTTGCTGTGTTATGCGTTCATGCATTTTCCTTTTCTCCTTCTTTCTTTTTTATTCATTCAAAATGAAACAGATGTGATTGTTATGACAAGTCAGAGATAGGTCCAAGCATACGTGCTGTGTTAATGGAGAGTACTTTCCTCAAAGTTACATTAATACTGATATATATATATATATATATATATATATATATATATATATATATATATATATATATATATATATATATATGTATAAAAAAATATATATTATACTATATTAATTCTTAATCAGCTGCTTTAATGTAGTCTAAAAGCTGCGCATATAGCTCCTGAGGATTAATTTGAGGATTAATCCAGCTTCTAATTTAAGAGTAAGTTTACAATTCAAGCTCACTCTCTTTTCTTCAACCAGTCCTTACAACTCCGTCCTAATACACAGCACCCAAAGATAATCGTTAAAACAATTATTTATCCACAAACACAAAAGACTAATGTAAATGAGTCTAGGGCGATAAATAAAAACGAGCTTGACAAAAGCCAGCATCAGGCTAAATCTAAACTCAGACAAGCCCCTTTACAATGAGATTTATGGTCATTCGATGGCTGAGGTGATGCATGCAGCCTCCCTGATTTCCTGAAAGAGATACAGCGAATAAAAGCCGCAATGAGGCTTTTGTCAGGCCAAGCAACCCGATGTGGCTATGCATCATAATGACAATGAATGATTACATGAAAAAAAAAAAAAACATGTTCATCCTGAACACCATCCCCCACAAACCTCCTGTTAATTGCTCCTGCACTAAAAATGTGGAATTGACGGAGCGGTGAAGGGTTTTAGCTATAGTGGCGGGAGCCGGGAGTTGGTCATCTCCTCAGCTTTCTTCATCTGTAATGCATTTACTTCACACACTTCAGTGTGGTAATGGAATGGAGGGATATGCTTCAATGCTTACACTCACTCCCAAAAAACACAGCGTGAGAAACCACCTTGATTCACGTATATAAAACAGGAAATTGAGGAAACCAGAGGAGCTCATGAACTGAACAAGTCCCATGTGACTTAGAAAAAAACAGAGGGAGACAGGTTTATCCACATCCTGAATAGTACAGCTGAAATAAAAATGAAATCACATGCCAAAGATTTGGCAGCTAGTCAGAAGTTGCTATAAGAATGCTACACTGAAACAATATTACCCTTAAGTGAACTAATTTCCTTCTCAAAAACTTTATGCTGTCAAATAAACAAACAACACAGTATTCACGTTATGGCATGACTCTAACCACATTCCTTTACCTTTGACACACACTGTCCTACACTGTCCTTTGTCCTGCCAGACAAGGTTATAAGCTAACGTCGGTGTTGTATTACTGACAAATTTAATTCGAAAGAAGGTCAGAGCATGTGGTTGAATTTTTTTTACAGCCCAAAAAGAATAAACATGTATATGTGCAAAGCAGGTGTCCACAAATTTATGCTGAGGAGTGAAAGAAAAGTTACAATAATAATGATTATTAAGTGATGTATGGGTAATGTGTCACCACTTTAATGTACTTGAGAATGATTAAAAATAGAAAATAAATTACTTTAACTGAAATCAGAAGATATTACAATTTCCTGTAAACCTTTCGGATGATTCAATTTGTATGAAAATATACAGGTTATGGTTTTGGTTATGGTCACAACTTAATACATATAATGCTAAATAAAATGCTGCTTTTAAATTCATACAAAAGTTTTTACATAATTTTTTTTTCATTTAAGTAACTTTAATGAATGAAGAGAAAGTCATACTAATGTGTTTTATGTTTATAAGGTATAGTTATACCACAGCTCTGTTGAATTCTCAAATCAAGTTTCTATAACAGCAGCTCTGACAGTAGTGCTGGCTGTAATTCAAATCGCAGGTTTATATTAATGCACTTCTTTTAATATGTTATTGTTTCTGTACTACATTAAATCAGGACTTGTATGGCAGACGCTTCACATGAACTAATTTTAAAATGGAAATTAGAAAAGGCTTCCAATTGCCCATTATTGGTATAAATACTTCACATCTTAATAATCACATCTTTATCTCATTTCCATTATTGAAATGTTGCATTCATTTTGTAGAATTTTTCATTTTTCCGGTAGAAATGACAGGCAGTTTAAAACCATTCCATATTGAATAATATGCAAAAGGTATTTCCTAAAACAGAATTAATTTGTAAACATTTCCTGAGGAATTTTGACTTTGTGACATTTTAGCCATAAAACTATATATATATATATATATATATATATATATATATATATATATATATATATATATATATATATATATATATAACCCTAACAAGAACAACAAAAATGGAAGGTGGAAGGTTATGTAGTCCATGTATAGACATTTCCTCAGCTGATGTAATGATTCACCCTGAAAGATTCATTGTTTCCTGGGATTCTGTTGCTTACTGACATTATGTTTACAGGCTGTTTTCTTAAAATGACCTTTTTCCACATGAGCAAAGTTACTCTTCTCAGGTCACACATTGGTTCACAGGTCTTAAAGCCTGAATTTGATAGAGGTTTTTCATAATGTCTCAAGTACTTTTGAATATGTGATATTTAGCCATGAAAATGTGTGTGTGTGTATATATATATATATATATATATATATATATATATATATATATATATATATATATATATATATATATAAATTGTACAAATAAATTGTGCATTATGTGAAATTCTAAGCACAGGGCGATTCACAAAAGCAAAACAAAATGGATTTTTGTGATATGCACAATAGCACAATGGCACATGTTAGTTTTTGTTTTATCAAGCTGTTCTGGAGAATGTAATTCGATATGGAATACATGTATGGTAGGGTAACCTGTTTTTTCAGTGCAAAGTTACAATGTTACCATATTGGCAGACGGTTACGAATGCCAATATGTAGACTGAACCAGTGTAAGAATGAATTTATTCCATCTGCAACTAAGATATTAAATAGCACTAACTAAGAGACCTGACTATAGTGTAAGGTTCTTTATGGTTTTAAAGCTCGTGATTATGTCTTTGTGTTAAATGACGTGAGTTGTGTTGTGATTTATGTGATGCAGTGGCTTTTTCTTGAGCCCAAGACAAATTGATGATTGTGTTTATACATTTGTGTTAAATGTTGTGAGTTGTGTTATGATTTATGTGATGCAGTGGCTGCTTCTTCTTGAGCCCAAGACAAATTTCCCTTTGGAACAATAACATATACCTTACCTTTTAAAGGAGAACTGTAATATATTTATCAATTTACGTTTCATTCTGATATGAGTAAAGAAAAAATACTATAAGTCTATAAAGTGATGTACTCTTCTTATTTTTTGTGGTAGTTCTTTCTAGTTATTTCTATTTGTATGAAATAAGTACGGTTGTAGATCTTGCCTGCTAACAACCGCCAGTTATTGTCAAAACAATTTAGACCTTTTATTTAAATTCCCAGCAGCATGTCATTTCCACTTGAGCAATTCAAATGTATATTTTGAAAATACTACAGCCTGAACTTAAGAAAGGCTCTGAGGAAGGAAGGAAATTCGAGGTGAACTTTGACAAACACAGGAACACTGTGGACTTTCCTGAATTTTCCTGTGCCACAGTTTGAGGAATCACTCTCTCAGCTTTCAACTAGCTTCTCATTCTCCTGTGTTGGCATTCAAGTAATGCAAAAGGCATAAAACATTGACCCAACATAAAGTGTGGAGGCGGCCCTGGCTCTGGTCAATTTATTGTGCCTGGTAGAAATCATGAATCACTTTGGGTATTTAGCAGCATACAATGGGCTATAACACCTGCATTGTTCCTATTGCTTAAAGATCAGGAGGCGTAAAAGAGTTCGTCACTCAGAGTTGGTGTCATGACTGACGTGTACATTTTTTGTGTTTAATCCTTAAGATACCTTCAAGAAAGGACACAATGTGAGGATTTACATGTGCTGTTCACACACCTTATTCGTCCACTTTTCTCCATAATGTCAGCGTAATCAAGACAGAGTGTTATTCTAAGTAGATAATTAACTCAATAATTGCACCAAAAAAAAAACAAAAACAAAAACAAAAAAAAAAACATCACGTAATACCTGTATTTTTTACATCCACCCTTTGTACATGGGATGTTTAATGGAAAATTCCACCCGGAATAACCTGCATGTCAATGTTTAGAAAGATTCATTTAATGATTAAATTATGAGTTGCCTGTAGTTTTTTTTGTGTAGATTGTAGTTTAAAGTTCTTTCATTGACAAGTTGGTCCATTTCCAACATTTCCCACAAGGGAACATTTCCCACTACCTGGTGATGGTGGTGCCAGTAGAATTAGCCCTTGCCTAAAGAGAGCAATGCAACAGCACTTTAGTATAACACTTTCGTCTGTCCAGCTGTGTCATTTCCTCATCTAAACAGGTCATCTCCCAAAGTTACATTTTCATGCTAAAACCACCGTCAACAACATCATTCTCGTTGGTTCATACAACAATACCTAGCCAAGCTGAATCTCTGCATTGTTAATTCAATGTTAGCTGTCTCCACTACTTCTACACTGCTTTTCTCACTAATATGGCATTGAATGTGGCTGGAAATTGGTGAGTGAGAAAACACTCTTGCACTTTAGTGATGGTTGAGATCACTGAAAATGTTTTCTGTAACTGTACTATCAATGGCCACTTGCACTAGGACGTCACTACAGCACACGACCGATAACTTCTCACAGAAACAAGGAAAATACAGCAACAGCCAACAAATTAGCACTTGTTTGTATGTTTCAATAGATACATATTTATTGTGTTTCAATAAGAGTGGAGGCTCCCTTTAAAGCTAAAACGTTTGCCAGAAGTCCTCTCTGGAGGATAAGTGAGTGTGTGTGCTTCCTGAAATCATCACTTAAACACAGATCTGTTTGTGTTAGGCTGCCAGCCATTTTGATTTGAAAACAGATACGGCCATCTCAATCCACACGAGGCCGTGTGACAAACGAATCGTGTGTGGCAGGTTATGATTGATGATGGCAGGGGCTAAGAGACACTAGGAAGGCGAGTGACCTTTGAGCTCGGGCCAGGTCTATAGGGGCCGATAGAGTAAGTTCACTTTCAAGCCGAACACAGCAGGGAAGCCTCCGAATGGCATTGATTTTTGATGTGAACCCGACAACCTGAAGCTGGGGAGATTTTTTCCCCCATAGGTTTTCATTTTCATATGCAACCTGGCAGTTTCGCAGCTCCATCATTCCAAACTAATGAAAAAAATCTGAACCAGGAAGAAGCTTGGATCTCACACAGAGGTTTTTCTGGATAGCTAGAATTTGAAGCAAACTAAGTTCGTTGTTCATCGCTTGAAGCAAACTAGTTTATTGTTCACTCTTAGAAAGAATGGTTTCTCAAGGGTTCTTCAGATGGCCAATAATTTGAGTTTCCTAAAAGGGTTCTACATGGAACTATTCTGAAAAAAAAAACCCCTCTGAGAGCGACTATAAAGAACCCTTTAATTTAGACTGAACCATTGTTTCGAGACTTGAGACATATGAATAAAACATTATTTTTCTGTTTTTTTTTCACAGCATAGAATATTAACATTGTTTAAAAAAAGTTTCCACCTAGCACCTTCCAAATCTACATCAGAAACATAGTTTTGTAATTTGGCTTATTCTTAGTTCTACATATAATTTTCATGATCAGCAGTACTTATTATATACATTTATAGTCAATTAAACATGATTGTACATTAGTTCTTTAAAGTGCTTTATCATAATACTTTGTTTTGAGCTTTGAATATTTTATATACCAATGCACTTATACAAAGAATCTGTACAGCGACCGAAAAAGCCTCAACAAAAGCCTCAAAGAACCCGTTTGACTAAAAGTGTAATGCGTTTTCTTTCTGGTATTGAGAAGCCTGACCGTAATGAGAATAATTTGATCGGCTCTACAATAAAAACCTATTAAAAATTTTTAATTTAGCTGTCAAATGGATATTCATTCTTTGCCAGAATTGCCTGTTTTGTTGTTGTTGTTGTTGAAAAAAAAAAATCAGTCAAGTGATATTAGGGCCTTTAACCGATTTACTTTTCTATTACTTAAATTTGTCAGTGAAATGTATTTATTAAAGCAGTCTTGTTTATTTATTCTATTGTAAATGTTATAAAATATATAAAGAAAACTCATTAACGTTAATAAAAATTAATAACAATAAATAATAAATAAATGTGAATAATTTGAATATACAGGTATAAGGTGTTACATTTCATAATACCTGCACTGTCAACCTGTAAAAGACATTTGCCTAGTATATTGTTATGGAAATTATAGAAATTCTTTACAGTGTATGCTTTGTTATAGCTATTTCTGCAGTACAGATTGTATCTCTGTATCTCTGCTTTAAGTGTCATTAAAGAAAAACTACTCTGAATTGAAGACTCCACTCTGCCTCTTTCTACTCAACTTAATCTCCAATCTAATCTCAATCCACCTAATCTCTATCTACTGCATTGTAGACTATTTATCCTGAGACACAATCAGCTCCCTTAACACACTATACAACTAGGGGTTAAATTGGAGGTTGACTAAAGAGAGCTGAGCTCCTCCATCTTTGGTTTATTTGAACAGCACTGGCTCCAGTACTAAAATTTGCTGGAAATGTAAATCATAACATGACATAATGGTGATAATAATAACAATAATAATAATAATGATTCATTATGTAATACAGATGCCAAAAAATAGCATACACTAAAACAAACAGAAAACTTCCATTTCAGAAATCAAATCTTGTCTTATAACCTACTTGTATATGCTGGCATTTGAGCATGGTCAGTAAGTCCTTGGTGTAATTATTATATATATTTTTGCACTTGTTCTATACGAGATGTCTTAAATTAGCTTTATAAAGAAATCTTACACTTACTAATTTACTTACAAATAATATTTAGTGAAACTAAGCCCATTAATTAAGAAATTAAGGTAAAAAATGTCCATTACAAATCTAACGTCCATTACATCAATATTGAAGAATACACATATACTGAACTAAACAGAACAGTTCCCACATGGTTAGCACTCGTGAAAAAAAGCTCCTCCACCTCTTAAATGACCATCTAACCCCTGCAATACAATCACACCTTCATTCTTATGCTACCTAGAATACACAATACACTGGCATGCATTGCTGCACTGAACAAGTCAGATGTTGACAGGATTGGAGAGTAACGGAATACATGTAGAATTCTAATTGCATCATGAGATCAGATTGTTTGTCTTGCCTTCCAAACAACAAAACCACAGCTCTTGAGATACATGAGTCAACTACTAACGTTCCTCTGCTCAAAGAGTTGATTCCTTCATGAACAATACATTTGGTAAACCAAATAAATCAACTCCTGTGGCATATATTAGTGTTGTTTGTTGAAGAGGTAAAAGAATCGCTAAAGTAAAAGTTATTTCATGTGTGTTTTTTTTATTCTGAAATAAGCACATTTACAAATCCGCCATGCTGGAAATGTCATTGAATGAAAATGCAAATTGGTCCTGAACTCTCTTACATCTTGCAGATAATTTGGTTAATGCTAATTATCGATCATCTGCAACCCAAAGAACAAGCAAAAACACAAACAGAAAACAGGATGAGGAAATATAGTTATTATTCTTTCCTTGTGAAACATTGAGAGATTTTTCAGTACTTTTCCTCCAGAGTTTTAACATATCCAGGCTTTCTTTATTCTACATTATTTTTTAAATGATACATAACAGTTTCATTAAATGCCTTTGGGATGATATATTAGTAAAGAAAATAAGGAAACGTCAACATAAAGACAACAGCTTTAGGGCGTAGTGTTTTGGTCCCAAATATTTTCTGAATTTTCATACTTTTCCAGACGTGCAAATGCGTCCTGATATAAAAGGGTTAATCCTTCAGTTTTGTGTTCTGCAGATTCCTAAGAATCCAGTGTTGGTATGTCACTGAGAGAGTATTTTCTGGTTTGCTATTTAAATGTCTCAAGTGTTATACACTTTGTCTTAAAGCTGATCTTTTTACAGCCGCAAAAGCAACACACTTACTTTACGGAGTGCTGGGTGTGTCTCTATTTTTGCATGTCTGGCTTTCAGAAGGCTGCCCATTTGCGTGTATTGTTGGTGTTTTTGCTTACATAGGATTATCGGGTTAATAAACAGAGGTGCTGTAGCCCAAAGTTTACTCCCATGGTGGCATGAGTATGTAATAGGACCTGCATCTGGTCCCTGTGTGTGGAAAGCTATTAATAGCCTTAGCCAGAGGGGGCTAGATAACAGTTGTGACAACACTATACAACCCCAACTTATACCTGATAACAGAGCTCAGTAGATCACTGATTATAGAAAATTCCTGATAAAGGCCTTTAAATAAGAGGCTAAATACAGCTTCAGGTTATATTTCCACTGAGATGTTCTTAAGAAAGTTGTGGGTTTTCCTGTGCAAGGTTAGCTGAGCTGAAACTAAATCAGTCTAATTTTTTTAAAGTTTAAACTTTTGACTTTAGAGAGATAGTCACGGATAAAGAAATTATGATTTTGACCAAGAATCATTTAATACCTAGGTAGTACTTTCTAAATAATGAGTACATTCAACGTTATGTTTGAAAACTTTTTAAATATTTTGTAGCACTAGACAACAGATTTGTTCCATTTATTTTCAGATTATAAAAATACAATGAAAATTCAATCAAAATCAAGTTAAACTTAAAGATAAATGAATCTAATATATACGGCAGGTCAACAAACACTTAGCACACACTATATATGTTAATTATACTCAGAAATATATGTTTGGTCAAAGCTCAAATTGCAGTGTAATCAACACTGGCTGTGGTTATAAATTTGAATATGGCAACTAATCATGTTCTGTCAGGTATAGCTGAATTTAGCTGTTGCCTTTGCAAAGAGTAGCAGGAAATCTTAGGCCATGTAAAGTAAAAGACATATTTCCTAACCAGCCATGCCATTAATAAAAATAACCCTTTTTTAAATGTTCGCTCTTTGGCTTTATATGCTAATTCTAATTAGCGACACTGAAATGTTGTCATTGAATAACATTTCTAATAAATGAAAAAACTGTGGTATGCTCTCTCCATATCTATTAACACTTCTGAAAATTTACAGAACCTCCAATGTTATCAATGCACAAGGAAATGCTTTATCAACGCAGTCACAACAATTCACATGAAAGATATCGAGGTGACATGGGATAAACAAGAAATAAAACACAATGGAGATTGCAGTTAGAGGAAAATAATCAATGATGGGGAAGTGGGATACAGCCTCGTAATGAGACTTACTGGTACCACCTCAAAGTTGATTATTTTCATATAACATCATGTCCCGAAGTGTTTTTATATCTTTTATACCACAGCAATTAGATTATCTAATTAACTAATTAATGATACATATATTTTTTTTTTTATCTGTTTATAGCTACATTTAATTGTCTAGAACGTTCGTGAAACAAGTTGGTTCCTGGTATCATTATTGGACTTAATGTAGAGTTCATATAAGTGAAGTAATATCTACGTGATACCATTAAAAGCTGTAATTTGATATATCTTCTCTGGAACACAAAAGATCTTTCATGACTGCCCATCGATATGACAAATGTTCTGCTAAAAACCTGATAGCATGAGCATAGGACCCACAATGTCAAGCAGAGCACCACAGAGCCACATAGTTCAGAAGCTTTGCTTGCAGTAGAGCATGTTTGTACTGTTGACACACCTTCAATATAACATTTATCTCCCTGCCACCTGTCACTGCCAGAGTACACACAGTCCTTCAGACAAGCCACAGAGCATGGACAGGGGTGGACTTGACATGGGAATGTGGAATTACACATCAATAGCGAACATCGTTCACGAAAAAGGCCAGGGAGTTGCATTCGGTCTTGCCAAGCTCCCTTGATAAGCAGGTAACTCAAACAGGATAGCGAGTTGAAAAACAGCACGCACATCTCCCATCAATCACATGACGCACAAAGCAACGTATAACCTGCTTCACTGGGAGTTGTTAGGCTTTGGAAACATCTGCCCCTGTTTAATAAAAGGCCAGAGATATGATTCAGCAATCTCAACCATAACTTATAAGTTGGTTTAACACCAAACGACAATGCAGTATCTTACTGTAAATGGGTTTCAGCATGATTCAGTCACATACATTAATCATTCAGCCATGTTCTTCCATGGAGACTCAAAAATCAATAATAGTAATGGACATATATTTTTATATTTAATCCACGATATACAGCAATTAAAGCAGAAATGAGGATGAAGTAACCTGGAAGTGATAACGGTTTATATATACTCAGTACATTTTAAAAAAAAAGGAGAATTATATTATTATTTTGCTATTCAAATAAGAGCGAGTGACAGAAATCAAGATAATGATTTTAATGGTGTTACCAACTCAACTCAAGTGAGTTGGAACTTCTATTTTGAGACTATGCATGCAAGAGTTAATAATAAAATGGAAACAGTTGCCAAGTCAGGATTAACACTAATGTACAAATAGGCATCACAATCTAGAATTGTCATGGTACTATCATTTTAACTGATACCAAGTATATTATCTTAAAATTTTTATTTTATTTTATGGAAAATAAAATCTGTCTCCTTAAATGGATTACACAATTGTGTATTTCTGTTCTTTGTATGTTGATTATGTATAAGAGTTAAGTTCACATGTATGTTTAACTATGTTTTAGATACTTCATACTAAACAGCGCCAATTCAGAATTGTACATAATGGTCCAGGTCTTGTAATTTTTGGACGTTAAACGTATTAAATTGTTTTTCACGTTGTTGTATTGATCAAATATTTTTACTTTCAATTCTATGAGCAACACTAATCCACCTGAATAAACATTTTCTATAATAACATTGTTATTGTAGCAGCTAGTTTCAAGAGACTCACAGAAGCTCACATTTTGTCTTTCTGCATGACCTGATATGAAAGGATCCGGTCCACTCCCACATATTTATGGCATGGCATCACTAGACAGAGTGACTCCTAACTGCCTATCTCTCTCGGATTAGCCAGTGGCGAAACAAAAACAGTGTGAGCCATAATAAAACCAAGCCCCTCATTCCTGTCATCAGAAATTTTACCAAAGCACTTGTTTCTCATCCTCACTTGGAAACTTTCATATTCTATGGATTTTCATACAACACTTAACTTAGACATCATTCAATTATGATAGCTACAGAAAAATAAGTAAAAGGCAGTCTACAGTAGCAGATTTGAGTCTAGTTATTTAGTACCAGCACTTGCATATGTATTAGCATGCTCATGTTATGCATTAACTAGTTAGGATTGGTTTAAGTTACATAACCAATTCGCAAGAAAAAATGTATTAATAGATATTATTTCAGCATACATCATGTCACAGTTGCAGTGCATGCATTTCGAAATCTTATGTTGCAAACAATTTTGGATATGAATTACACCAGAGGTATTCTAATCCAGCCTAAGAAGGTCATTAGCATGAAGTGGTAGGAACGATTCAGACAGGAGGCTAACTCTTTAAATTGACGGGGATACAAAGCTGTCATTAATGGATTAAGTATTCTGCTTCTTACTGCTCACTCCCTACCTGTTCACCTGAAGGAATTCGCACGACTCTTTGTCTGAGGGCACTTACTAAATGCTCACAGATCCGTGAGCGAGCCATGTCGAGCATGTGCTAAGCACCTTTCTGATGAGCATGTCTCAACTGATTCATGTATCCATCTAAATTTTTATGACGCCTGTCCACAGGTTGTGTACTATATGTGTACGAGAGATGTAAAGAGGAGAGGTTCTCTGAATTCCAGTTTGACTGGTAATCCTGTGTAATTAAATCCCAGTGACCTCATTCACTGAGTTATTTTTTGCATTTGCTACTGTTTTATTGCAACTGCAAACATCTTACAATAGTGATACATGCTTTGTGTAAGCAAATACGATGGGGTGTGATGTTAAAATAATCCACGATAGGGTGGTGTGATGCATCCTGAAGTAAAGCTGTTACTGTTACCATCCCAAAGTTAATTATCTTCCAAAAGCAGAACATCCCAAAGTATTTTATTCCTCTTATACCTCAGGAATTTGTTACGGAATGCAATTTTTAATTCATTAATGAATGTCATTTTTTTCCACATTTAGTTTTGGGGTAAGTCTTATGAATTCATGCGTGGATAACGACCACCATAAGTACATGTTTGTACATGTCCGTCAGTTAATTTATTAATTAACACATAGGGGTAAACTCATTTAAACATGCTCTATAAGAAATGATATGAATTAAATGTTTATATAATTTGCCATCGTTTGCCATCAAACATCACTGGATGGTGCTGGATTACTTTCATAATTTACATTACTTTAGACTTTTATGTAACTCTTACTTTTACATTTATAAACTACTCACGTCATAGTTAAGATGGCTTTTCATTAGTCTGTGATTAGTACACACCTTAACTCATCATTAGTTCATATTTAAGTAAGAATTAATTCGGGTATTAGTGCATGATTATTCATGTACGGTTAGTGTAAAGTGTCACCAGTTTTGGTTATTACTTACTGTCTTTTTACAGAAAGCTTCACTTTTGATAAATAACAAGATTTATTTAAAATCTGTTCATTATGTGGAGCACCTGCCATACAATCCCCTATGTACGAGCTGTTATTATGGAAACGATAATGATTTAGAACGAGCACATTAATATATAAACCTGTGGTTTGAATTACTGTTGACACGACTGCCAGAGCTGCTGTTATAGACAATTAATCAAGACTTACTTACCAAATAAGATTCAAGAATTCAAAAGTAAAAAACAACCGTTTTTTAAAATTAAGCTTCATTACTTAAACACCATTTGCACTTTTAGGATGAATGCACATAAATGCATACCTGCACATTTGATTCCTTCAGTGTTATCTGAACATTAACCTCTCTCTATATTGTTTTTTTTCACTCCCACGTTGCCACCTTTCTCATACAATATGCCTTTAACTTCATCTATTTCCCCATAAAGTGTTTGAAGTTAATGCCCACTGAAGCTACAGTCTAAGGAAAAAAAACCTTTCTGACAATGTAATAATTAATTGCTATTATAGCAAGAAGCAAGATAATAGCAGGATGTTATCCTCCCTGTCTGGCAAGGTCTTTCCTTCTGGGCCATTTTTCCGTAATCTGAGTACAATTATAAAAGCAACTGTAGCAACTCATTGTGTCTGATAGCATCATGAACGAGCAGTGAGATGGTAATGGCAACATATTTGATAGTTTTATAGATCTCAAACTTAGGCTTAAGCAGGAAACACAGACTTGGTATCACAACATTATCCTTACACTGCTAGTTTTTCATTGAAACAATTAACCTTGAGTATCTATTGTTCATTCTAGCTACAAGGATGTGCTCTTACCACTTTTACGACTCTTTGTTTTAATACAGAATGGTAGTGGAGAGTAGATAGAACAGTATATTTGGTCACTTATATGATATAATTTGGTGGTATTTTAGTAACAACGGTAATAAACAGATAAAACAACAGAAAGCTTTTTAATGCACATCACAGATGAGACACAATTAGTAAAGGTCATGTTTCACTGTTTGAAACTAGTTTGAACATGTTTGGAGCAGGGAATTTTGTACAGTGTGCATGTAAATAGACTTTTTCATGTTCAGAGACACATAGGTACAGGTCTCACCTCTTTTCTGCATGAAGCTGAAGAGATCATCAAGAAATTCTTTTCTTTTTACGTCATCGTCGAGCTCATACAACTGTAACAAACAGGAAAAAACACATAAGGCTTTTTAATGCACAGATGTATTGTTTTTGTGTTTTTGTGATACACTTGTTGAACGTATATAGATTTTTTCATGTGATAGTTAATAGTTTGTACTGGGAATTTTTATGAACGAGAAACTCTTTCATTTCTATTGTAGGATTCTACATGGAACCTTCAAGAGCTTCCCGGAAGAACAAACTGAAGTAGACTTTAGGTGCTTGATTAAATCTTTTTTTTTCTGCTAAGACTATAACTGTAACCTTTGAACTATAGGTACGACGCAATGACAGACTTAAATATAAAGTGGCTGTGGCCTAACCCTTTAAACTTGAAGTGGGTGTGGCCTAACCAGAATGGGTTTTTAAATAAATGTATATGAACCCTACCACTCTGCTCCCAGAAGTACTGGAATGTTCATAATGGGTTTCAATAAAAAATGTCAACTGGACTGTTTATTTATTTATTTATGTCTTAAAAAAAATAAAATAAATAAAAACCCAATTGAATACACTTTTAGTTCCAAGGTCTAACACTACAAAATGTGGGAAAGGCAGGTCAATACTTATGTAAGGCACTGTATACAGTATGTATGGCTTTTAATTAGATTGTCAATTAACAATGCAACAGATTGTCAGTGTACTGTGTCATAATCTGAAATCATATTAAATTATGTGCACAAAACACTGATTTCCAAAATTTTGAGACATTGCTTAGCCTCTTAAATTCCTACCCCCATGACACTAAAGATGTTTTACGTGACTTTCCCTCAGTATTGGCATCCATTATGTCCCACAATTCTGCCCTATTCACCAAACGGTCACCGAGTCGAAGGATTTCTTTAAAAGCTGCATCCTGAAAGAGTGGACTGTAACCTGATGGAAATACACTGCTCAGCCTTCGCTTTCAATAAGTCCCAGTCCATGTTACCGGGAGTGCAGGTCGATAGATGAAAACAGAAGGATGACCTTTGAAAACAGCAGGGCACATGGAATGAGGCCCCAGAGATAATAACTGATCATTTTGAAGTGTATTAGCTGTCACCAATCTTAAAGGACCAATGCAATCAATGTCTTCGAGAGATACCTTTCAAAGGTGAGGAGAAATAATCAAAGAATGGGTCTTTTTTGGAATATGTAAGCAAAGTCCAATACGTCTTTGCAGAAAGATATCTATTCATCAAGCTTTTGTCTATTCATCGAGTGTTCATGTAGAAAACAATAGAGTTTTCCAGTAATCTGTGCTTGACAAGTCTCAGGTACAAAGTGTACCACCCAAAATCCTGCATGTCTTGTTGCCAGTGAATAAAAAATATTTTTGGAGCAAATACTGATTGAAACACAAGTCTGGTAACAATGATTTCTACACTTACAACACAAAGAATATTACTGCATTTAATTGAACATTGCAGTAAAAACAAAAGAAAAACAATGTACAAACAATATTCCCAAGCATCTTATTGTTTATCTTGTAAATAAGAAAAAAAAAGACCTACACGACATTACTCATATGAGCTGTATGAACGTTAGAGCCAACGTAGTGAGTTATACATTATTAAGGATGGAGGTGATGTTACAGTGACTCTGTTTTTGAGGACAGCAGTTGGCTAGAGATGAAGTAATTAAGCAACAAGCTTTCAATCCATATGTCATAATATGTTAGACCGCAATACCCACAACATTGCTTTAAATATTAACCAGAGGAATATATTGTACATTAGGCTTCTGCTTCCTCTTTTCAGTACCTCATCTCGTTTATAAGTCTCGCTTAATACACGCACAAACAATAAGTATGATTACAATTTTTTTTTTTTTAGAAGATATGCTACTTTTTTTATTATTATACTCCTGTAATATTACACTGAAATGATAAAAACTGAGGAAAAGGAAAAAATAATAAGATGTATGTTCTTTATACAAGAATTCAGAAAAGGTCGAGTTTAGAGTCAGTGCCTTAACAATACCAATAAACACCGATGTCAAATTTTAAATGTACACAGAACACATAAGGAGCGGTTGTATAAGTAATGCTTGAGGGCAGCAGGCCGTGATGTGTGAGCTGATCTGGACCGAGTGAGCCCCATTGTGTCTCGGCATGTGTGTATTTAGAAACTAAAAGGCTTTTAAATTATTCCTCCCAATCGTCTTTGTCATGGGTTGCTCACTATGTCAATCTCCTCCAGCTCAAAAGTATGTGGTCGTGCTCAGACTTGACCTTGAATGGCTGCTTGTGCTGGCAGAAAATGTGCATGGAAAGGAAATTAGAGCATTCAGAATGTACAGGTTATTTATTTGTAGTAAAACATTAACTTAAGTAGGATTTAGACGGATCGTGTTCTGCTGTTTTGAAGGTGCTAGCAAATTTGGGTGTATTATCTGTTATATGTTTGCCTTCAGTGATGTGAAATAAACTGTATGAGTATTTTTTTCTTTTTACATTTGTATTTTTCTTATTGCATTTAAATCTCACTACACGCTCATATGAGGTTTTTTTGTTTCAGTCTCTGCAGGATTTCAGTAGAGGGAGCTCTTTACAATACAATTTTGTTTCTTTTGGAAAACTGATTCATACTGTACAGCCAGATACCAGGATCCAGATATCTATCAGGAGTAGAACAAATTCTTTATAATATCCCCACATCATGGGGCTTGCACAAGTTCATACTGTAGTTCAGACTTCATATTTTTAAATATATAGGTGACTGAGAAAAGTATCTGCGTATCATTGTTGTGCGTAGATTTGTTTTTGCCCGTCAAAATCTCCTCATAAAGCTGATATGACTTTGCACTAAGTTCAAGTAAACCTTCAGGCGGTCAGAGCCCATCCTGGAATATATCAAAATGGAGCCTGGTCACTCAACACAGACGGGCTTGTTCACCTAAATGCCTGGAAATGCCTTTAATTCCACCAACGACCACCCCAGTTTGGACAAGTTGCAACACGCAGGCTTGTCCAAATGTTCATCCCTATGCACTTTTAAGTCCAAAACATCTCCAAAATCACAGCTATACTGTTTAACTCAGTATTGTTCACCATCACTGTTTTTGTTCTTCCCTAGTAACTGTATATATAGTTAATTAAAACGATAGAGTAATCAATATTACTCTATTTGGCTGTTCACATCATTATTATGGAACAAACTATAACAGGCATTTCTCATACAGAATAATCTAGTCTAATCTAAATTAAGTACTTCACAAAAATGATGCAATTTATGTCTTGACCTTAATCATAACAGCACTACTTTCGCCCAATCAATCACAATGAAAAAAACAAAACTTTTTTGGCTTCAATTTTTTAATTATTTTTTTTTTATTTCTACCATCATCACTGTAATTGCCCCATAACAGTGCAGCTTCCTAACCATGATTTTGTTTTTCAAACATAAATGCTCTTATCTTTGTCTACATCACTTTCTTTGAAGTAGCTGAATAAGTGATCTGCACCGCATGCTTCTGGGCTGTAATATAACTATGAGCATTTAAAATTCTGTCCAGTACGCTATTAGATAATTACTGGTATTTCCGGTTGAATGGTATTGGCTTTTTCATGAAAAAACACTCTGAAGTGTTAAATCTGGACTGGAAATCTGTTAGAAAATTCAATGCCATATATTGTTAACTCCTTTAAACCTAATTATCCTACATATCAAAATTCTCCTTTTGTGTCTTTTTCGTAGTCATATTCTCTTCAATATTATAATGGATGCAGGATCTGAAGGGATCTGAATATATTATATTATCATCAAGCTTATACAGAAAGACCAGTGAGTTGTATTTCATCAGTATGTTTATAGTGACAAAAACAACAATAACCTAAAAAGACATGCCTGATATTCCTGTGAACAGCCATCGACTCCTGATTTTGTGATCCACAACATTCCAAAGGTGGTCTATGAGATTAAAGGTCACAAAAGATCTGTCTTATCATGGGATTTCTATTGAGTAAGATTGATTACCCTGGATTTCTTATGTGAATATTTATGAATTTGCGAACACAAGAGCTTACATTCTTTCTGAACAGGTGATTCCGTCATATAGGGTTTCTCAAGGGTTTGGATGGTTAACTTTTCTAGCTTTCTAAAGATCTTCTTGTCAAAAAGCTTTATTGAAACAGAAACTCTCTGTTCTGGTTTACCTGCCTAAAGAGGGACAAACTGACGAACCATTCATTTTGGATATTACTGGATATATTTGGATATATTATAGATTGAATAGATCTTTTAATTTCTTTAAGAGACTATAATAATAATGACCATCGCCTTTTCTTTTTATCTTTAATCTTCCTAAAAGTGATTAAACTTAGTATCACATAGACCTTTTTAACTAAAAATGCTGCACATCACCTTTTATTTAATAACTGCACTGCACAAGATGTGCTGTATTACTGGTTGTATGGCTTAATACCTGTAATTATAGTTTCCTCATTCCTAAACAAAGAATGTGTTTTTTTTCCAGCAGTACAATTTTACAAAACCGTTCCAGTCAGTCCTCTTCAGCCTGATTGCTAATGAGCATCATTTGTGAACAGCAGCCAAGAGGAAAAAAGCTGTGACAGCAGAATCAATATCGCAGCCATACCTTCTGAATACGCTTCGTGTGGGGCGCTCTGTATATGTGTGTGGTGTGTGTCTCACTGAGTTAGATCTTCTGGGAAACTGCTGGCCTAGGCGTGCGTGTGTGTGTGTGTGTGTGTGTGTGTGTGTGTGTGGGTGTGTGTGAGCAGCTCTGGTGTAAGGGGGCAAGAGTTAATTAGAGAACAACACGCCTGGTCATGCTGGCACTGCTCCAACTGGCTGAAAGCCAGCTCTACTCCAATTCTTACACACATTTACACACAGACACAGACACACACACACATGCCTTGCTACTAGCACCGTGCTGACATAATGAGATAGCTACACAAATATGAAGTGCTTGTCTCGGCTCCTCCGCATAGGATTTGCCCATGTACTTCAGCTGATGGACTGGATTAAGTGGCAGTGAGCTGACCATGTATTGGCATGTCTAAGTGTTATTTTACTGGTGCTTCACACCATGTGCTGTTTTTTTTTTTTCATTTTCATACTACAGGGGCTGGATATTTACTTACAAATACTGTAAACAAGTAGCTTTAATTTATATAGCATCATTTTACAATAATATTCCATATTGTAAATTTACAATAAATGACATTAATATTGCGCAGCATTGTGCAGTTAATTCCAGTAAATTACGAGAATTAAGTTTCTTGCCTCATTTGTGTTGATGCTGAGCTGGACATTTTACTGAGATACTAGGTGGTCTGTAAGTGCAAATCCCATTTACAAACCAAAAAACAACACCCTATATACCGCACCCCCCCCCAAAAAAAAAACAAAACAAAAAAACAACAACAACAACAACAAAAAACAACAACACAAAAACGCAAAAGCAAACCAGAAACATCTACATTAACTCAACACATAGGTCCTTATTAAACAACACATGTTACCGATTCGGCACTAGGACAGGAAAAACAATTACACTTTTTCAGTCTATTATCTAGTTAGCCTAGCGAAAATTATTTAATGCAAAGGTATTCATATTATGACAGTGCAGAATAATTATTTCTTGTAAATATCTCAGCTTCCTTTAGGCAGGTTTTTGTTCACATACTCATAATAATTTTTTTCCGTTAATATTGATGAGTTTCTGATTTTACCGTCGCATTTTCAGATCTATTGTTGTGTATAGGCTAACGTTACATAGTTCAAGAGTTAGCCAGGGTACAATGTATGCTAGTGCTAGTTTTAAATCTGAATATTAATTAGATGCGAGGTGAAGCTAAGTACAGTTTTACAGTTAAAGATATAGTAGCTTGTAATTTTTGCAGTGGTGTACTGGCAACCTATTTTTTTTTTTTACATTTAAGTAATATAATTGTATACAATTTGACACAGACCCAAGTTTGTACATGTCCTAAAATAGATTTATATACCTGCCAGTGTTATGGTTCAACCATGTGGCACGACACACATGTGTAAGATCACATTGCAACACAACACAACCATTGGACAACAACAGCAACAAAAAAGTTTCGAATATTAATGTCAACTGGAGGTCTTTAACAGTGCTGATGCTTTATGTCCAACATGAATCACTCTAAAATGACCACCAAATATGTTTTCTCCAATGTAGTGCTTTATGTCATTAAATATCCCTTGGCACAGAGACACTGTGTTCTGTCTGCTGGTGAAAACTGATCTCCTTTAACCCTGCATGGTGTTTCAGAATAAAACAGAGCACTGATTTATGGCTACTTTTATAACCATTGTTTATCTTTCATTTGTAAACCTACCCAAAACAGTACCAATCATGGTCATGGTCCAAATTCAAAATAAAAAAAAAATTAGTGGGAGCTAGTAAGAATGAAACAAACGGAAATCCACAATTTTCCATTCTAATGTATTTCATTAACATGTACACTGAGCTACAAAGACAGTCGTCAGAGCTCTAATGTAAGCGAGCCTGAAAGTGTCAAAACACAACCTTATGTCAACAAAAATCTATGTCACTTAACTCAGGCATTGTCAGCTTGGTATGAACATTGACAAAACGGTCTTTATGACAGCTGAGATCTACTAGAATAAGCCTGTATAAGTGTTTACGTAGGTTTATATCAGTGGTCATGGCATGTCTTATGTAGCCTTATGAACACTGCCTTTAAGTAAAGTATAACTGTCCCTGTAATGATCAGTATAAAATCTTGGTTTGCTAAACTTTGAAAACAACCTGACCTTTTTTTTTTCTTCTTTTTTTTAAAACCATGTTTGTTTGTGTTCATGGTTGTATTCTGCATGATTAATCAGTATCAGTCACATAGAAGACATGGTGTTTCTACACGAGTGTGAAATGCTTATCTATTATGAATAGTTTGTTAGAAGAACACACAAGAATGAGAACAAACAGGTCCACCTCCATCTTTTCATACGACGTGAGATATTTGCTACTAAAACGCTATCTCCAAATACTTCTGCTTAAACGTGCGTTTTACCCTGTCTCTAGAGCTACACTGATACACATATGGTTCTCATAAACTGACTTTACCTTTAGCTGTGTTAAGGTTTAATGTAAATCAGATTCCAGAGGTTAGACTCCAGTTTAACCTCATTCAATAAAAAAAGAAGAAGAAGAAGAAGAAGGGGGAAAAAAAGAAAGTAGGTAATTTGACAAAAACGAGACACTTTAATAGCATGTCCCTGTAGCATAATTTAAGGATTAGACCTTAAACTACACAGCACTTTCATTTCACTGTTTAATTAAGGTTAAAAAAAAAAAAAAACAGCAAATCTGTCAGGGCCACTCAGGCGGTACTGTGTATTGCAGACCATTCATTCATGTTTACTATAGTTCAGCATTACATGGAATGATGCATCCAGCATATTACAATGCATTCCTGTATTCCTTAAAGCAATAAAGCTGCTTTTTTGTATTAGTTTCCATATTGACCTCAGCTAATGGTTAACTACAGTTGTGAATTTCAGGTCAGAATTTCTACATGGTTATAGGTGAAAATCTAACCTTTGATTAATAATTCTTTTAGTTACACTCTTATAGTTTAAATGGCCGTACCAACAAATGTAATAAATGAATCCACATAAATGCCACATACAGTGTGTGGACTTTAACCTTTAAACACTACATTATATAGGTCTTATCAACTTTGCCCTTTAAGGGGCTATAAGACCTGCAGACACAGGTGCTAAACACAGACGTCTATCAAGCACTAGTATTAGACAGGGTTAATGATCCTTTCTTCTTACTAAAGGAAAATAGAAAATAAGCATCCATACACCATAAAGCCATAAACTTTACTGAACCATTTAGAAATGAAACCTGTGAGAGGCTAGAAAACCTGAATAGCAGAGAGTACAATGGTTTATTGTTTATTATGATGTAATTTAGCCTAGAAAAAACTATCCAAAAAAATGTTGGTAATCAAAATTCACAATTATTGGAGATAACAGTATTCTCTAAAATTAAATATATCAAGGACAATATGCCTGTCTCAACTTCTGTCCGGTTTTTGTCTCAAATTTACTGTCCCAACTTATTGGTGTCAAATGTTAAATGCAAAGATTCAGGCATGTGGGTGGATCTACGCTCATCAACTGAGTTCTAAAAATCTTTAAAAATTTGAATGTGAACAGATCATGTACTATGTCTGGAAAGGTTAAAGGTTAGCAAACACCTAAGCTCTCCCACGCACCATTATCCCCCTCCCACACACACACACACAATTATTACCAGCCTTCAAACTTCTCCAGTACAGCCTCAGCTCCCTTAATCTTCACCACTTCAAAGCCACACGCCCTCTGGCCTTATAGTACATACTCAAAGCCACATCAATTCATTTTTGCCAAATCTCTCTTCTTATTGTCTCTTTTCGCCTTTTATCATGGTGGATTCCTTGCCTCATGTCAGCTCTTGCCCCTTCCTCAGAATTAACGATCCAAATTTATCGTAGGCTCTTGTGAAACTAAGCTTACAACATACAAGCCTTCAATTACCTATAGATAGAGAAATCTATCTATCTTCTTATTAGACAAGAAGGCCTATTTCATGCTATATCATCTCTCTTTTGCTTAATTTGATTTAAAAAGAAGTCTAGACAGCCCAGTGATCATCTCCTGAAAACAATTAATATTACATTGACTTTGGAGGTAGCTATAATGGATGGAGTTTGTCATATCAGTAGGAGACAAACTGGGGGGAAAAAACAGTGAAACGTTTGATGATGATGCAAAGTTGTGAAAATATGGACACGATATGTACAAGCTAATTACTTTGCTACAAAATAACCCAAGGTGATCGTTACAGTCAGTTTATACTACAAAATTGCATAAGGAAATATAATGTAAAGGGACATGTCCATTTGCATATGTATAGATAGTAAACCTGGCTTCCATAGGATGTTCTTGTGGGCTTTAAGGGTCATTTCTTTTGAAAAATGACTACATGCAAAAATGGTCGCTGAACCTCCTTTGCCAAAAAGACATACACTGCCCTTGCACACTGTAGAGTAGTATTTAAAACAATAGTTGCTTTACCTTTTTAAAAAACAAGACAAAACAGTGTTTATGATCTATCCTGGGATAATGATCATACCGACTTTATGATTGCTGTTTTAAAATTACACTTAGATTAGCTTTTAAGTATAGAGATATGAGGAAAATAACAGAGTCATTGAAGAAGGCAGGCCTATAAGAAAATGCAGCGTATCACATGAAAATGTCAATCAATAATCACCTTATGATGTCTTAAATAGGCTCAAAGCCTGAAGGGAGGATTGGGACATATGGCATGATGGCAGGGTTGATATATTGACTCCCCCCTGTTGCCCATTATTAATTTATGGAAAAGAAGATTTATCAGTGGAGATTAAAATGATTTTTTGGCTGCAGTATGAGCGAGTAAGTTAGTGATGAGGGCGTTCCTCAACCAGAAATTATTAGGAGAAAACTAGTGCTCTGTATTTATAATAATGTGGCCTGATGTAGATTTCAAGGTCCTCGTGGGAAATGGGCTGCTGTTTCTTGTGGTGGTGGTAGTGGTGAATGTCTGTGTGTGTCTTGATAACACACAAATAAAGAAGAGGAAGCTGCTTCTACATTCGTTACTCCGCAATGGAACGGGCATATCAAGAGCAACAAAAAGAAAATAGACACTGTTACTGTCTGTTAATGTAAACTGTATTATTTATTTTATTCATAAGCAGTTATTGAATCACAGTCAAGTGACAAGGAATATTGCCTAATCGCAGTAGTACTAATTTAATCATATACACAGGTTCATAAGAATGTAGCCCAGCAGCAAACATGAGAAGTGTGAGCATGTTACCATAAAAGACCTCAGACCTTACACCCATCAACAGTCTCCAGTGACAACACAAGGAACTAATGTGAAGAATGTCACATTGCAAATTTGCCAGCAAGCATTTTACAATCAAAACTGTGTGCCTGCTGTGTGTATATGTTAGTGTAACTATGTTATGTGGTCTAAATCAGTGACTGGAGGCAAGTACATTTTTAAAGAATATGTACTTTTTTACGGGGTGGCTTGGTACAAGGTGGGAAAAAGTACCCAGCCAGGTCCATTTTCAAACCAGAGAAAAGGTGGAGTGAATTTAATATGCTATCTATACACAGATATGGATAACTGGTGTGTGCGTGTGTGTATGTATTTATGTATATGTCTATATGCATACACACACCTGACAATTTACCCAAACACACTATATAAATATATATAAAATATATGAACCAGGGAGCTTGGGAACAACACTAC
The DNA here is from genome assembly GCF_001660625.3 of Ictalurus punctatus. NCBI lineage: Eukaryota > Metazoa > Chordata > Actinopteri > Siluriformes > Ictaluridae > Ictalurus > Ictalurus punctatus. The sequence continues at coordinate 14,436,808 of NC_030437.2, read as the reverse complement.
GGTGCACTAACCACTGGGCTGCATGTGAGGGTTAGCAGTGACTGTGTGAGCAGTGGCCATACAAGTGTCATTAAAAATATATCAAATATTGTATATGGTATGGAGATTTAGCTTAGCTAACAGACCAAACTAGCTCTAGGGAAGTGGTGTTGGTAAGGGCATCTATCTACATATACTGTACTACAATATAGGCAAAGTGATCATTGTATCATATCCAAATGTTGTTAACACCCTTTTGGACAGTGGAACATTTCTCTTAACAACAGTATACACTATTTAATTATTAAGCTATTTTATTTTCTCTCTACTACCTTCTCCATTTAGCTGGTGCCTGACTGGACCCCCTCCCCCATCATGCTGTAATTGTATGATGTTTACCCTCACAGCCCAAGGCTGTGTCTCTAATTATCCCCACATGAAAACTGGAATGTCCAGCACTGTCATTAAGAAAAAAGCTAACGTCCAAAGCCCAGCCGACAGTGTAAACAGGTGTGTTGGTTATGTCCCAAGCCTCATGTTTTCTCATGGTTTATTTTTGGGTCAGTGGCTAAAAGGGATAGTTTTCTAAATCTTGCTATAAATGGTGAATAATGCGTGGTGCAGTGTTATAATTATTAGAATCTGGTACACACTAGTATATATATTTTTCTTAATACCATCTATGGTATCTTTACATCCATATTAATTTATTACATAATCACAAATTCGAGATTAATTGTTACATATAAAAAATATCCATAAGAATTGGTTAAATAACTAGAAATCAATGCACTATTGCTTTTTAATTACATTTCTATATGAATTATGAACTATCTGTAGCTATGTTTTTGTCATTCCACACAGTAATATACATGTTGCAGCCTGGGAAAACCCTCCACATGGTAGCAATTTGAAATTTTCTACTAGTTTCCTGAGTTGAGAATCTCTTGATTTCTCTTTTGCATTTATCTCAACCACAAGTAAAATTAGCGCATTTTAAAATCTGGTAACTCCCAAAAGTAAAAAGGAAGAAAATTACTTCTAAAGATTTCTGCTTAATACCACTGAAATGCACCAACACACAGCGAATACAACTGCTATATAATGATTTCATCTCATCTCAATTTAGCATGTAATAAATAAAATATACAAATAATAAATATAGCCATGAAAAATGTCTATCTTTTTCACCACTTAATTCATTGATAACAGCTGGTTTTTTTTTTTCAAAGCTGATCTTTGCAAGACACCTACATAATATTAGAAAGTTAATTAAAAACTTTAATTAAAAAAATTAACATAATTTGGGGGAAATATATGTATTTATTTATTTTAAGTTGAGGTGTCAAAACATATTATAGGCAGATGACAAGAGTATATTATTAATCTTCATAGTTTTTTAATTTATTTATTTTGATACAGTATATACCTTAGTGTCCAGTTACCTATTTTTGAATTTCAGTAATATGATTATAACACATTTTTTATAGTATAAAAAGAAAACAGGAGACTATTGTTCAGTTTTTTTAAAATGCATAGTATGTGCATTATTACACTGCTGTTCCACTATCCAAAGATGTTAATCATTATTATATGCATGCCAATTAATCCTCATCTAAAATTTGACACAAAATTGTTACAGACCTACACTTTTAACCAGTTCTACAAACATTTCACAGAAGATAAGAAATCTATTGTAGCACATCAGTTTGTTGCCTTTCCAGATGAACGTGTGCAAGGCAAGCTAACATGCCCAGGCTGATTCTACAATGTGTGTCAGAGACGAACAAAGCACACAAATGTTTAATGCACAAACATTACAAGGCCCTCAGTCAGCGGAGTGGGGCCACAGTCAGAGAACAGTGCAAATGCAATCTCAGCAGGAGCGATAAAAGGCCACAACAATGAATGCGCTTGTGCACGCCACTGTGGAAACTGCTCCATAATTCGCTTTTGCTGACGGTTACAGGTTTGATAAGAATTCATTTGAGGTTTAGTACTGGTACAGCTCATTTTCACATGACCGAATCTAGTCAATTCAGATGAGGTTTCTATCATGTGTACGTGTTAGTGTAACTCAATGGGATCTCATTTGAATGAGGTTATGTGTACAGACTAAATCAAGGTAGTTACATGACAGCACATCTTACAGATTCTAGCTTACCTCTCTGACTGAATAAGCGTCATTACACCACTGGTATTGCTATTGTTCTTAAAGTATATAAATGACTAACTACCAAGAACACTTATGTTAATCAGTAACTGGAATAAACCATTACGCATTTGATATTAAGATGCTGCTCCATGTAAGCCAGCTGTAAAAGAACACTTGTCTGTACTCAGTGTTTCTTTATTGTCCTGTTGTCCGTGCAGACTATTTTCTGTCCTGGATTAATGTTTAGGAGTTAAAGCTAAATGAAAAGCATGTGGTGTCTGGTCAAGTACGGAAAATGTGCAGTTCGTCTTAATGGGCTTCCCAGAATGGTGAGGACGATAAAATAAGTTACCTAAAGCTAAGCTATTATAACTTTTTAGTATAATAGGTAGAGTACTTCTGTTTTTCCTTGGCTTTTTAAAGTTCTTAAATTTTGCTGAATATATTCAAATTATTAGAAAACCTTTTAGCAAACAAACAAACAACCAAGTAAAACACACACACACACACACACACACACACACACACACACACACACACACACAAACACACACACACATTTTATGCCCGCTGACAAAGTAAAGGTTAATCTAGCTAGTCAATATGAACATTACCATTCAATGTATTATTAACAACAAATGTCAGGCAAAATTTATGCATTTTGTATAAAAGTGTGGAAATCAAGAATTGTTAGCCTCATCATGAGTACTTAGACATTTCATAAAATCTATGAATGGAACTGACCAGGTTCTTTACTTCAGACACAGGGTCACGCTGAAGTTCACAGACGTCACAACCTATGCACTGCACTTTGTTTTGTAAATTTCAGCACTTAAGTCATGAACTTCAGGAACACTACACCCAAATAACTACCAAAAACTGTACATGGCAAAGAACGATCTGTGGTCCGTATTTCTGATTACTCAGGAGACTTTGTGCATGAAGTGTGAAGATTAACTGAAAAACCACTTATATTTTCCAACATCTACATCACAAGCAGTTCAGCTACAGTAAGTAAAACCATGATAGCAGTAATTAGCTTTCTATAATGGCTGTGAAATGAAGAAGTGGGAAGCGAAGTGTCATCACAGTGTCTTCACATCTTTAGTTTCGGATGGTGTTAAAAGATTGGCATTTTTGTGGTCAGTCATTAGCAGATATATGATAGTATAATGCATGGTAGGCTTTCTTTTCAAGCAAGTGCAAAAGTAAAAACGATGCATTTCAGTTTACCAACTCCAAAATACTTGTGTAGCATCAGCTAAACAGCTTGCTAGTGTAATAATGCAGCCGGTCAGTGTTATAAAAGTACTGATGATATCTCAGAAAAAGGGTCCTGTGTGTCATAAATGTCACCATATTGACATTATGTTAAGAATAAAAGATGACAGTGTGCTGTTATGGGAAAATAATCCAGAACAAAGTGGTGCGGCATTAACTCAAAAGATTACTTTATAACAGCACATCTTGGTGTTTTATTTCTTTTATGTTGCAGTAATTTGCCAATTATTATAATAATGTATTCATTAATGACCTACACATCACATTTTTATTAATCTGTTATTATACAGTAGTTACATTTAGTGGTGTGGAATATTGGGAAAACTAGCTCCTATTATCACAGCAATAAGCATTTCCATCACCAGCCTCTCTTCTCTCTCTCTCATGTTACGAAGAAACCGGAAAGCCCTCTGTCCCCACTTTCCCCAGAGCAGAAAACATCTTTACCCATGACTGTTACAAAGCACTGACACTGGAGACTCCTTCCAAAAATGCTAAATAAACATTTCCTATATACCAGAAAAGTTAACCAGGATGGTTCACCATACAAACAATTACATAACTTTTAAAAAAAGAAATCTTTTTGTGCTGAGCGTCTCCCAGTTGTGTGTCCCTTTTACTATCAAAACGATAAAGTACTAGCGTGAGTGTATTAATACACTGCTAACATTGGTGCCAGCACTACTGTCAGAAGTGCTGTTATAGCAAAAGAATCAACATGTTCTAAACAATCCGAATTAAGAATTCAACAGTGCTATAAATCATCATATTATTCATTGCTAGATGATACTGCTCACTGCTAAACTAATTTTCAACAAAAGGCCCACCAGCCACAGATAAACAAACATATCAAAAGAAATCCTTTTCCTATACTGTATGTATATGCAAGTGGAATATTTGTGGTCTCGGACAGGGAGCTTCACCTACAGCAAACACTCCAGTAAGGACAATGTCCAAATGTCTGCCGAGCCCAATGCAGGCACTCTTGCTTATACGAAGATCTGTTTATTTAGGCTTGATCTACCTAACATGCATGAGTCCATACATTTATGTAAAATGCAGTGTCAAGAATCTGTTTCCAAAGACACCATCTTTCAGTTGCACAAAATAAAACCCTATCAACCCTTCATGAATATTAAGAACACTAAGTTCAGAGTGGGTGTTTTTCAGGCTCAAACATCTGATTAATTTTCTACCTCTGAAAACCTGACATCAAGTTATTCATTGCTGCTTAAACTTGGCGACACAGAAGGTAAGTAATCACATCAAAGCTGTATTTTTTATAAAGTGTTTGAGGCCCAAAGCACACAGATGCCCACCAGCATTAAGACCACCAACCCCACCGCCCACTCACCCACACAGCCTGTAACAGAAAAGGCTCTCTATGTCCTGCTCTCATGCATTCTGAAGTGGAATTGAATCAGCTTGTACTGTGTAAGTCAAGCCAAATTTGTTGCATTATACATCTGGATGTGCAGATGATCAGCTGTACATAGATAAAGATTAGACAACAAAAAAATGCACAGTTAAAAATGTTAAGGTTGAAAAGTTTTTATCTTCCTCGCAAGGCTACAAACTGTTTAAAATTGCACCACTTCGCATGCTCACACTTTTTCCTTGTCTAATGTGTAACTGTTCCAAATGAGAGACTGGTTTAATGTCCAGTGTTAAAGTAATCATTTATATGCTTATTAATAGAAACAGACCATAAAACCACATGCAAATTATTTGAAGTACACTGTGACCTCCATAACTTTATTAAAATATTAACCATAAGTCACATTTGTGTAAAAGAGTTAAAGGTGCAGTAAAGTGCCATTAAAAAAGCCATATCCAAAGTCACAGCTAGTTTTATGTGTGGTAATGTTTCCCTCAAATAACCACTAACCTGTCCTACTTTGCAAGCCAGTCATTTGAGTAACAAATCATGGGTTAGCTTAAAAAGGATCTCAGAGAAAAATGCAGCCTCTGAGTATGAGGGCATTTCCTCAGCGTGTCTTGGGCCATTTCCAAAGCCAAAGTTATTCATATTAATGCCCATATATTGCAAATGTTGACCTACATGAAGCATTCAAACTGTAAGTTTGAGGATTGTGTGTCCATGTTATCATACAGTCCATTAAGTAATCTGCATATCTAAAAAAACCAACCCCCCCCCCCCCCCCCCCCCCCAAAAAAAAAAACAAAAAACCAAAAAAAAAAAAACCATCACACCTCCAGGAACAGAGTAGAATTATGAACAATCCTTGAAAACTAAAATTTACTTAGAATTGATGTGACTATTCTAATGTGAATTTCTAAGATGGCATGTGTCTTTTATTCTCAGCCTAGGCACGCATAATTTGTTTACAGCCTAGATTTGAACATTTACATTAAGAAAGGAAACTAAGAAAAGATACACAACCTATGTATGCGCCTCATCTGAATATAACTTAACCCTAACCCTAACCCTATGTAATTGCAACACCAGTATCAGTTAAGCAGTAGCTAATGACCTCAGATTTATTTTTTCATTGCTATTTGAAGGCAGACATTCTGCTGTAGCAAATTTAGGAAACTAAAACCATAGTATCATACCCCCCACACTGTGTAGTGCACCGACGGAAATGACCTGCACAGAGAAACTGAAAATTGAATATTGATATATCACCCAAAGGTCAGCAGGTCTTTATCCTGCAATGAAGGCAATTAAAAGTGATTCACTTTGACATTTTGAATTGTTGGAAGGCGTTCCAGCCCAGTCTGCCTTGATGTAAAATTAAACCCAACTCTTCTTTACATTTATTTTGATAATAAGTGTAGATATTTGAACTGTGAAGGGATCGTTGTTTGCTGCTGTATGTTCTTAAACACTTGAACATGTGTGTTTATAGTAGGATAGCTGCACATTCAAATCCCATCACAGATAATGTCTTCTGCTGCTGTGCACTTGATGGAAACCAGTTAACAGGGTTCTGTCAGTGCTGGACTGTGAGTGGCAGTAACTCACGACTTGGGACATGGTCACTTGTGCTCGCTAGGAAATTCCTTAGTGTCGTCAGGCACAATGGTCTAATTTTAATAAATTTCCATGTCAGGAAAGAAGAAAAAATCTTGAGTTAAGTTTTAAAAGTTTGAACCATAATGACCTTACTTCTCTTTCTGATATAAAATGAAATTTTATTACTTTTGTAACATTAATAATTCTGCAAAGTGAGATCTCATGTCTTTACCATACAATAAGCAATATAAAAGCTGCAGTACTGAAATTTTGCCTCTCTATCACCATCTCTGTTTGAAACATAAAATTGCAAGTTACTTGTGGATTTTTAATTATTTATTTTCTTTTACTTCGTTCGTGCCTCGTACTGCTGATGGTATGAGGTATGAATCAGATGGTATGAGGTATACTTACGGGTTGTATGTTAGCTCCAATAAACCGCCCAAAACATAGAAACTTGATACCTAACTGAATCAAGCAAGCAAGTGTGCTAATGTTAGCTAGCTACCTATTGAGCCACTGAAATGTCTTACCTGATTAGTGGGAAAAAAACATCTCTGTGTCAGTCTTCAATCACTTCAGATCTAGGAGTCAGCGCCACCTCTTTCAAAGCTCATGACGATTTATTCTCATTTCAGCACGGGCTTGGCAAATTCCCTTTATGACTGCAGGCTCTCCACAGTTTTTGCTGATAGAACTCTCCAGATTAAAAGCAGCCATCTCGATGACAAATTTAAATTGCTACAAACACCCCACCATTCTCAGCACCCACACACATGATATAGTAGCTGGCTTGTCTTCTTTCTGTTTATGGATGTGATATAGCCATGTAAAGACGAATGACGTCAAACTGACATTTCCCACGAAATCCGACCTGACAGGTTAAAATATAAATCCTTTTTAAAAGCTTACCATTATAAATCAGGGGAAGGTAAGGGAACAGTTTTGAACACTAATTTTTTTATGTACTTACTCAATAATGGATTTGTGTTCATCTTTAATCAAAAAAAGTTCCGTACAACAGCTTTAAGCCATTTTACTACCCAATGGTACCCAAGCGAGTATAAGTAAAAATATCTTTAAAAAGCTTATTTCATTTTAGAACAACATACACTCAAAGTGTGCTCAACTATACCTTTTCTTGTTGCTGGGGTTGTACCCTTATCTTTTTGACCTTTAAAATGTGTCTTTCACCTGGAGACATGTATATGGTACCATTAGACCAAGATTTAAGACACATAATTAGACCATGATTACTGTTTTGAGTAAAGCTTTAAAGGTACACTATATGCACCTTTTTATGTAAATGATACACACTAAAGGTACAAAAAATGTACTCCCCTCAGTGTCCAGTAAATGTACTCTTTAGTACCCTTTTGTTCTGAGATTGTAGTGACAAGCACCACTGATGTATAATATAAATAGGATGAACTGTAAATGTACTTTTAACAAAGATTTAATGTATATAATTGAAACATAATTACCTTTGAAAATTAAAAATGTAAAGGTACACGCCTGGCACCTTTCTAGGTGAATGATACATACTAAAGGTCCAAAAGATGTACCCTCGAGGGTACCGCCCCAGCGAATAGGAAAGGTACTGTTTAGAACCCCTTTTTTTCTGAGAGTACAGTGACAAGCACCATAGATGAGTAATATAACGAAATTGAATTGACCTAAATGCCCAAAGTAAAAAAGACAAATGTGTCTATTTATGTGTGCAGTAACTCACACCCACATAAACTATTCATTTGTTTTCAGACACAGAACTAAAACTTAATATATCTAATCCGCAGTGCATATTTTACAATCAAAAGCATTATTTTCTGTCAAACAATAATAAGTTTAAATTAAATGCCCCCCCCCCCCCCCCCCCCCCCCATAAGCCAAATGGAGGGCATTAAATGGAGCTAACAGGATGATGGTGAATGGCACTGTTATAAAGTTCTAAAGCTGTAATCCAGACCAGCAGTTTGGTCAGTTTCCACCATCCCCCCTCACAGCCACACCCTGACACAAAAGTCAAATGCTGCATGGAAGAGACCAATAAACTCTAAACTCATCCCACATGCATGACTGCTCCTCAATGAACGCTTGCTCCAGCAATGATAATGGAGGTCTCTAAGTTTAGAGTGGTTGTCTTTCTTTCGGGAATCTTCCTGATGATGGCATTCATTTCATACCACATGAAGATACCTGGTGTGTTTTCAGTGTAAATATTGGTATTTAGCATTGTACTGCTTTAAGAAACATTAAGTGGAACTCATTCAAACATCCAAATAGCATGACTCTTACTTAATGGCCAACAGTTTGCATCCCCTATGGTTTTGGTGTGGAAAATAGTGAAATGTATCTCTGCTTTACAATTTATCTACAGACAAGTATTATTACTTTGTTTTTGTTGCTTGTCATAATGGAGAAAATTTAAAGTCCACTTCATCTTGTGAAGCTTTTACACTAAATTGTACTTGTATTCAATAATGTGGTTTAAGCTACATAACCATGTATACACTTGATTTTGTATAAACTTTGCCCCTTTTTTAGTTAAACTTTTGGAAAGTTCCAAACCCAAAATAAAAGACATACCTGAACACCATATAGAAAGTCTTAAAGACAACCACTTTACACTTTGTCAAACACGATTTGACTGCCCCTTATTAGAGCACAATAAATGGCTAAAATGGGATCAGAGGTCTCCTCTCACCTTACAAAGCACTCAACACTGGTTCTTGCTATCTGATGCTCCACCGTGGCCAAAGAAGTCAAATTATTGGCTCACTGCTAACCAAAAATGTTGGCAGGGTACTCTTGAGGTCAGAGGAAAGCTAAGAAGAATGATAAACCCTCTGTTTAACTCAGCCATAACAGGGTGTGACGCTCTAGACTCAGTGCTTCCCAGGTTACAATGTTTCCATGTCTTGGCAAACACTACACTATAGTCAACGAGATACCATCTGTCTTTTTCTGGTAATCAGAATATCAAAAGATCTTTTCTATTATGGAAGGCTGACTTAAATTAAAATGACTTCACATTTTGTCATAATGATATCATGGTGTGTCAAAGCAGGATATAAATAGATTTTTTTTTTTAGATCCACAGGGAAAAATCAAGACTTCAAAATGGGATCAAATATATCAAATCAAAAATCAAATATATGTGTTTGTGTATATATATATATATATATATATATATATATATATATATATATATATATATATATATACCAGCGTATATTTCAAAGTATATTTCTTGGTTTGAGGTTTGACTTGGAATGGTTTTCTAACAGGAAAGCACTTTTTCTTTACACATAAACTACCAAAGAACATTAGGGGTTGTACATTGAAATATGTCTTTCTACAAGTGTATGAATTGAGGCTGTATTAGAGCAGAAAATAAGGTGGATGTTGTCAAACTTTAGTGTCTTTATTACATTGACAACAAAATGTCTTCTGAATGTTCATACTTTCCAGACCTGCACAAGGAAGTACTCGTATCTTGTAACTTATAATGTAAAATTTTCAAGTTGTAAAAAAAATATCAAACATAAACATAAACTTTGAAGTCCTGCTAGTTCCTGCTAGTGGTTGTTTACAAATGATTTAGATATGCACTGCCGGTCAAGACCAGCAGTTAATCGCGTGATGCCTGTATGCACTAAATAATATATCTACCAGGATGAACAGGGAGGACTCAATGTTTTCTTTTGCTACCTCTGCTGACAAATCCTGAGCCAAAAGGAACCTGTCATGGTGGGAGGTCCTGACTGGGTAAGTAGTCACTCAGGGTTCTGTGTTGTCAGTGTTGGCGACATGCCCGCTGGCCCCCTGACACCTGGCAATAATGACATTAGAGGAAGGTGGAGGAGACAGGACGTCAATGGACAGATTTGTTCAATTTAACCCCTCTGACCCCAGGCCGGCCAGCTCAATCTGTCAGCTGGACCCCTCCCCTTGGCATTAAGTAGCCTCACGGAGACAGGAGGAGGAGAAAGAAGGAGACAGAGGTAGAGAATGATGAGAAATGATGGAGGTGTATATCAGGGCATCTCTTTAAGCTGGAGGAAATGCAGCGTCACAGCTCTTCACAGTGTGAATATTTTCACAGTGTGAATAGTTTCCTCATTAGGGATGTCACTGGATAAGAAGACATTATTCAGGAGGATAATGCATTCTTAACAGAAACTAACACAAGGCTTACAATTGTAAGTGACTGAAAGGTTCATAGGGCGTCTGCTGGAGACTAGAGGTTCCTGCAGGATGCAGCAGAAAAAGTCATGCACATGGGCAGTTTTTACATTCATGCTGCTGTTAGTGAGCATTCAGATATGGAGCTCACAGGACAAACGAAGACCATGGACACACAGGGCTGTGTGATGCAATTACTGTACACTGTTACTTCATTCATGGTGGTCAGGGTTGCATTGGTTTAACTTATGGCATTTCAGTTACATTTGAGGAAATAGAACCAAATAGATTTGTTAGAAATGATCAGTCTCAGGTATCAACAAAAATAATCAGAGTATGAATGGGATTACATTTTTTTTCTGCTTTCCAGGGTTTAAGTGACCAAAGTGGTATGGTTCATTAAAAAACCTGTACTTTATGCCAATCTTATCATGGGTCTAAATCCAAATATAGATACAGATATAGATATGGATATGCATATTTGGAGCACTAAACTGATACAGATACAGATGCATTGCATTACACACCTACTCAGCATACACAGTGAAGCAAAAGAAAAGCGAATGAGCAGACTTGAGTCCAAAAACCCATCTCTTTTCTCTTCAAAGGTTTATGAAGGCTTGCTAATGTTGGCACAACACTAACAAGACAAGATTACATAAGAGAACAAAACCAGGGAAAAAAATGTACTATGTTAGCTGAATCAACACAGGATCAGGTGAACCCTTGGCTTGCACTACACTATTTCATTCCTTCAGCCTCAGCTGTCTTTTGCTTTAAATCATAAATCTCACTTTCTGCTCTCAGGCATGTGTAGCGGATCGTCTACATGCTGCAGCAGTGGTAGCAGCCAGCTGGAGTCAGGCCAACGAAACGCTGCCAGATAAGTCAGAAGGCCACAAGTGTGAGCAAACACGATGGGGGAGAGGTCAAACAAAGTGTAGCATGACGCAGAACTTGGCAAAAGTCTGGGATTTTAAAGGCGGGGGATAACGCAAGCTTACTGAGTATGCAAACAGAGCTGCACATTGAATAGGCCTTTCCAAGATATCGTTCTAATCTGCTTAATAGATCAATTTGCACTTAACTTGACAGAACTTGTCTCCAGCCTGTTTTATGCAGAAGAATGTAACTTCTTGTCTATGGGAAAGAAAATGTGCCTTAAGGTATAAGTGACAAAAATGTTAATAATATGTAACATATTGTACAAAATACTACAAATATCTTCAGCCTTTCTAATTCCAGTCCATCTCTACTTAACAATAATATAATAATATAATATAATAATAATATAATTCAGCCAGTGTCATACGTGACTGTGACATTCCCAGCACTTTCCCCAACAAATAATGATCCCGTAAGTCTGCACATCTGCAGGTTGTCAGTAGGTTTGAGTTTTCATTATAATTTACAACTACAATGTGGAAAATGCAGGAGGAGACTGGATTAGTCATTAGCTGCTCTTTTCTCTCATGTTGCTCTCTTGGGTATGAACACGGTCAATCCGAGAGGGAGACCAAAGACGCAGAACATTTTTGTCAAAAAGATTTACCAAGAGCTTGTGGTCTTCAGCTCTCCAATGTACAATATGCCAATAACGATTTCCTAAATCAGTTGATTAGTTCAAATATGTCCATCCTGTAGATAACATCGACTGGCCTGATAGTAACGATTTGATTGGATTTTCAAAGCATTGATTTCAGATGATCCACCTTGGTATTACCAAGATGTGTGAATTATTTATTAAATCAGCTAATTAAAAAAAAAAAAAAAAGGAATAATGCCACGTTTGTCACGTTCCATGTCACTAACAAGAACATGTACACAGGTGTCTGGAGTAAGGCTATTGATTGAAGGTTAATAATGACTGGAGAAACAGGACTTGTATGTAAGCCATGTGTGAGGATGTGCATATATAGAGGAGGAGCAATTGTGACATATCAACAATCTGGCTCCTGTGTGAAGTCGCCTTTTATGGCCTTTGACAGCAGGGCTTGAGATGCTTACCATGCCCGTATGAGCAGACTTATTAGGCAAGGTCATTTTATGCAGTTCTCTCTTGTTTATATACGGCAACTGCACAAAGACATTTTGCATTGTCTAATCTACACAATCAAGTGCAAAGGTTTGCACACACTTAACACAAAATAAAGAAGATGCAAAGGTTTAAGTTATTGAAACTGTATGTCAATCTCCAGATCCTTATAACAACTGAATTCAAGATTCAGGAACTTTAATGTCATATGCACAAGCTTCATTGTACAATGAAGTTTTAGTTTGCACATTCTCACAGATGCTATAGAAGAAAATAAAGGACACATAACGACAAATAATGTGTTGCCAAAGTTTTGTTGTTGTTTTTAAATGTGCACGTTATTGTGCAACACTGAAACAACATAGCAATGGTAGAAAAATAGAAAATGTAAAAAAGCGATATCTACAGTGGATATTTGGTTAAGGTTAAAGTTTATTAACAGGGAGGACAAACTTAAGAGTAGAAAGCCTCATTATTTTCACCTTAATCTGTTCTGACGTCCTCTCATCTCTCTTTTCACCAAACCAGTTTGTTTGGTTTCAGCAGCATTTCTGTCACAATGTCTAGAGCTGTTTTTTTTTTTTCCAGTGGCTATAGTAAATATCTCTTGCCTGTATAACGTATGTTGTGTTTGAGCATGTATGTGCATGTTTGCATTATTATTTTTGTCAAATGCCTTTTTAGGTATCTGAAATTCAATGTGGATAGCAATCTAGTTTTCCAAATACACGCACAGCCATTTCTCCTGTAATGGCCCCCCACCACCAGTGCACAAGTTCTAACTTCATTATGATAACCTAATTTATGTAATAGATGATTATAAATCAACCCATAAATCAGCAGGCCCATGGCGACAAGGCATTAAATGACAGGAAATCAGTGGATCCATCTCATCAATTCTCTCCTTGTGTAGCCGAACACAAAAACAATCCACAAGGAGGAAAAATCTACATATCATAACATAAATGTGACGGACTGCGGCTCAGTCGACAAATGTGTCCCTTGTGCCCACTTTCTGTTGCACTACTCAAATTGGAGTGCTGAACAAAAATCAGGACGCCAAATAATTGAAGGAAGGAGGTCAGCAAACCTGGGGAGGGGGTGAAGAAGGGATGAGGCAATGAGGAAGGAGTGGTGAGGAAAAAGGCGGGGAGTGCAGGCTATTAAATTTATGACTCAGACTGCCACATCATCAGTTGGGGGTGGGGGGGGGGAGGATTGTTGGGGGTGGGTGTTGGGGGATGGGGGGTGCCATTTCCTTCCTGCAGGAGGACGGGTCTGACCAGTATTGTGTAAGCAGATGGTGAAGATATCATAGCAAAGTATACTTCCACCAGAGCCTCGATTCGTGTTCCATCAAAAAAGAAGAACCCTATGATTGTCATCTAATTCGCTCAGGGCCCACACCCAAAATGAAGGCACTTCCCTTTGTTGTTGGTTAAAACATTGCACAGACTCCTGCGCATTAAAAATCAGGTGTTATATAAACAAGACTAGTTTTGGCAAGCTGCAACAGAAAAACCTCAAAAAAACGAATGATCGTTGTTTTTTTCAAATTTTGTATTAACGCTAAAAGCCAGTGTTATCACAGCTTTAGATCTAGCACATCTTGTTTAACCAAAAAGGAGAAGCTTAATTCACTTAAGTACATGGTTTCCCTTTCACGGAGTATGTAACACCTATTCAATGAAAGTGCTGCTCTGCAATAAAGCAACGAAGTTCGTTAGTATAATGTGTGGATGGGGAAACCATATAAGGCATTACACGTTGACCTTTCGAGCTTAAGATCACACTATCTGTAGGATATATCTATTATTTATAAACTGAGTAGTACATGTGTGGTTATGTATTATGAATGTTGTGTTCCGAGTAACCACAAAAGCCAATGATCACCCTAAAATATAACATACACGCATTGAACTAACATATTTTCACATATACATTTGGCTGAGCCTTTAATAAAGCCCTTAAATAACAGTTATTTGGCTCTGGTGTTGAATAATTAAAGATGGGAACATGAGTCCAGTTTCTCTGAGAGCACAACATTTCAACCGTCAAAACATAGAGCCGTTGGCTAACATGCATACTGTATCCAAACGGAAATACGGGTAGCTCAAATTATAAACAACATTAACAGTGAGCCCCACCCACCCACTCAAAACACTAAACATGTGCAAAATGCTAACATCTCTTTTTAAAATGTATCTTAACTTATATCATCATTGCAGATTCCCTCCACTCAACCAATGACTTCCGTACACCACCAGTGATCCTTTTTTGCTAGCCATACCCCCCGCCTTTGATCTTTTTAATGATCTCTGACCTAGTATGGAATCTATGAGCTGCGAACGCTGTTTTATGGTGAAGTGGAAGCGGGGGAGGGGGCTTCAAGTAGGTCAAAGGGCATCAGATTTTGCTAATGCTAAACAGAAACAAAGTGTCAGCAAGCCCATGTTAGATTTCACAGAAGCAAATGCTGATTAAAAAGGATCATGTTACTCTGCCATCTTAAAGGTGCAGGAACATCTTTTTTTTTTTTTTTTTTTGCATTAGCGGTAGCTGCAGTTGTGTATTATTGTTCAGCTGTCTTACACATACTTTACACCCGTCTTTTAATCAAACCATTAATGTGACCGAGTCTCACCTCAGGCCACGTAAAAATATACATTCTTGCCCATACCTAAAAGTACCAGGGCTCCTAATTGTTCAGTGGGGTTCCTCTACAAATGACTTCCTCTCTGCTATCTGTTATAAAGTTTTATTGGTCTGTGATCACCCCTTAAAGAGGGGCCAGCTCGACTGAACTAGCCTTATGCTCCATCTGATGGCACAAGCAAACCCAATCCTGTGTGGAAGTGCTGACTTGCTCTCAAACTATATAGGGCTCCATTGGCTTTTACTCGCGTTTCTGTTTTTCCCCCTTCCAAAAATGGTCAATATTGATCTTTCATCTCCCTTGTAATCCTTTTCCTGCTAAAGGTTTGTCACAGGCACTGAGGGTATAAGAGTGGAAATGGGGAAGGAAAACAAATCCATTACCTTGTCAAAATTCTATTTAACATCATTAGGCTTCATTCTAGGAGATTTCCTCTGTGGTTAGGACTGGCTGCTTTTTAGAAGCATAGTTAATCATTCTTAACTGAAATGTTTAAAATATTTATCCTTGACAATAGTCAAATTCTTGTAGACTTCTTTTAATTGGGATTGAAGTCATTTACAGAAGAACAAACAGACCTCGTTACCTTTTCTCAAATGGATTTTCCAGCTTTTAAGCAGACACATGGACAAAATAAAGTGAGCAACTGTCATGACTCTGGACTCTGGCCGAGGATGTACCAGATTAGGAGCTGTATCTGGTTTGTACTGATTTTTGTGTGGACTTCAATCTAAATTTACTAATTACTTCCTTGCCCATGTTCCAGGTTGGTGGCAACTAAAAGTGACTGTTTTACCATTAAGATGTCCACAGATATGAGCTCTAACCCAATTAATCCAAGTATTTGCTATCATTAGGTCATAGATTTCTTGCTAACAGACAACTAGCTTAGCATACAAGTTATTTTAAATGAGAGAAGCGTTCATTGCAAAGGTTGAAGACATCAGATAAGAGAAGTTATCATTAGATAAACAACCATATAACTTGTAGATAATTGCTTTTACTATTATTTTAACTAAATCAGATACTGGAGAGTATCGTTTAAACAGGTGGACTCTTTAGCTATTTATTTTCACTAGTTACCTAGTCTTGTTAATTTCTACCAGAATTTGAACAATATAGCTTTCAGCATTCAGTGACCACTTTATTAGGTTTATTCAAGTGTGTAAAAAATTAGACAACAATAATTTTCAATCACCAGAAGGTAACTTTAGTTTTCATTCAAAATGCTTCATTGTTCCCATCAGGCCTGATAAATCATTTGTACAGCTGTGGGAGATGAATGGGGTGCAGGGGTGAAAATCTGTTAAACAAACAGCCTCCAGCTTCCAGTATAGCCTATTAACCGTGGCCTGTTTCTCTGCTGGGAAATAGCGCTGCCTTCCCCCTGATGCACAACTCTTTTAGCACGTGGGTGTTAGTGTATCCCCGTTTTCAGCTAAACAAAAGTCAATTAGTTCCATGGCAAGAGAATGTTCTAGGGGTTTTAAGGTGAACTGAAACGAGATACAACTTTGCCTGGCAATTGCCTGTGAGACAAAAGTGGAGACTGGGATTGAGAATTCTTTTGTCAAGGTAGGGGGCGTGGTGTCACATGGCTGTGGAATCCAGACTCTAATTGACCCCTGAATTCATCGTAGGCCATTAAAAACAAAGCAGGCCCTCTCACCTTCATGCGGGATGAGAAATAAATAAATAAGACATGCTTGTGGCAGATGAGTTACAGTAATTCATGATGTCTGGATCCTGGATTTGGACAGTCTCTGAAGGATGACACCTGAGCACTTGATGTGTCTTTGTAACAATGGGCTTTGAAATAAATACATGCTATCAGCAGAATATCCTTCATCGTTTGTTTTTCATTGAAACAGCTTTAACAATATCATCATGCAGAGAGTAATTAAGGCCTGTTTATTTATTTATTCCATACTTTATATTTTTCAGGATTTGATTAGGATAAGAGTGAGGACAAGGCTGTTGTTAGTTCTGTTGACTGTCTCTACGTTAGAGAGTTACAACTAGTAAGACTGGGAAAACGTTTCTCATTGTAAAGCAGGGGGTGGGGTGAGAGTGAGACTCGAGTGACAGAAACGGTGAGCATAATGGGGGATTTTACTAACCTCCTGAATCAGAGACGAGGAGCCACCACCACCACCACGGAAAGGAACACTTGAATTACCCGCCTCGCTCCCAGGCTGGCTGTCTTTTCCTGACTGAACACATGTCAAGGGCACAGTTGAAATCAAAGCAAGTGGTGTTTACTCACAGAGCATCCACATTTGATCCTTACATACATATACAATCATTTCTGTGTAACATCACAGAAAGTCCATTAAAGAGCAAATGAAAAGTAAAATCTCAACATAAAAGTGGTGAAAAATGCATTTTCTATACTTTTATATGGTTATGTGGTGTCTAATTGTGCAATAATTCTGCATTCTGATGAAAAAAATGACAATTGTATTCCTTTTTCCTCTTCCCCTCAGCTCCTTTTTACCCCCATCTCTCTCTCCTCCAGTTGCAAAGGGATCAGTTGCTAAACTGAATTAGCAGGCCACTCAATCATCAAAACAAACAGACCTCCTCTGTTAGTGACATTAGCAGCGAGGTAATTCACTTATGTTACACCGGACGGCCCCTCTGCACCACAGTCAATGCTCTGGTAGATTTGCATTCAAGGTTAAAATCCACACAATTTCCAATCGATTACGCTACTTAATGCTACTATTTAACTATATTCCTGCCCTGGATGTTCCAGGCTGTGAAAATGTTAGCAAGCAATGTTAACATTCTGACCACTCAGATAACTTCCATTCAGTTACGTATGAGTGTTTTGGCCAAATGTAGATTAGTAAAATCCCAAAATAAAAGAGTAGTAAGTATAATAAAAACGTTTTTACTCATATTAAGGGACACATAATGGCGTCACCATTTTGTTTGGCATCAGGAGGATGGACATGTGCTAATTTGAACATTTATGAGAAATTTTAATCTGTCACAGACCATCCACTGCACGTGTTTCTAATTTATTCAATTATACAAGCTGCATAAGAGCTGAATTTCCATAAAAAATATGTCCAGTATGTCCAAGTTTTAGTGGCTGTTAATTAAGATTACGATTTTGGCAACTGAGAACAAATATTTGTTAATTATGGTCAACGTGAACCCATTGGCCCCGACATCCCACCCTCCCACTCTTGACATTCTTCCGGTGGATACGGCCCACCCAAACCAATCAGGCTGCTGTAACTCAATAAATTGGTGTGTTTGTGTGGGGGTGGTTGAGGAAGCTAATCCTGGAGATGTGAATATCTGATGCTGCCCCTCAGCCTGGATGCTCCATGTTTGATTCCTGCCTATCTTATGTTACCAGTCCTTCCTGTAATTAATGCTGACATACAGGGCCATATGGAGCGAGACTGATGACATGTGACCTGAGCTCCCTCCTGTATCTCTACTGTAGGCACAGGAATGTTTTTATTTATATAATATGGAAATCAAGCAATTTTATGTACAGTTGGGTATCTTATTAGTGTCTATAAACTGACAATGACTGAAAACTATGTGAAAGATTTTATGAAAAATCTGTCAGATTTGTTTTCAATCCTTTACTTAATTAGTATACTACTACTAACAGCTAAATTGTAGCTATTTGTACATATCAATAATCACCAACCCATTATATCAAATAAGTCCTCCTACTTTTACTTGTTATTCAATGGGAAATGGGCACACATACTCGACATGAATAGTTTTGGATTGTACCACACTATTTGAAAAGCAATGGTAATGCCAGTCTTGGTAGTACTAACCCTAATAAAGAAAAGACTATAGGGATTTACAGACCTTCTCATGCAAATTCAGATATTGATTATCTTCCTGAATAGTAATACTGAGATTATCACAGAGCTTTCCCTGCAGTAGTTGGCAGAGACAGGTGTGGAATAAAATCTGTTGCGTTATATGTGCACATTGTATTGTATGTGCAATTGAAGGCCACATACTTTAGCCATCAAAAATACATGGCATTAGCAGGCAGTATGGGTGAGACTGTAATAATACATGTAATACAAGGAGGACATAAAACCTTCTTCAGGGGTTGAAAAATGTTGACCTGTAGTTTTGCGATTGTCATTCCAGTACATCTCAAATATTTCAAAGCAAACTATTAAGTTGTTGGACCTGTATGTGTATGTGGCCCAAAATATAATGTTTGCAGACTATCAGGCAACTGAGCATGGTAACTTTCAAAACTAACCAAGACTAAGCCATAATGTCCACAGCATGCTGACTTTATGTAAAAGACATTCATTTGCTTACTAAAGTTAAAGCACTGTATCACATGACCTCCCCCTGCATTTGTGTATGACTTTGACTGCTGGTGGCCAAAACTGCTGGTGGCCAAAATTCTAAATAGTTGCGTGCCTAATGACATGCCTTCAGGTCCAATGCGCAATCCAAAGCCACAACCCTTAATTCAAAGCAACAGCTTTGCAATCCCTTGACACCAGGTTAGAGAGAACTATGCAGCTACTGTTAAGCTCTGGCTAACGATGCCATGTGGCCTTCGCATTGCTCAGTATCACACCTCGTTCTCAGAATCTGGGGTAGGGAACTGGACATATGTTAAAAAAGCACTCCAGACCATTAACTAGGGTCCAGGGACTGGCAGTAAAAGTTTCAGAGAAGACTCAAAACATAACAGTGCCCTTCAGATCGTGCAGACATATACTGAAGCAATGGGAATGAAGATCAAATGTATAGATTAGTGCGTAAGAAAGGTCTTCTGAGTTGGAGTTAATTTTTGGAGTAATTTTGTTGGTGTAAACCGAATTCATCAAATCTTTTTGTTTTTCATATCAAAATGACATGAACAAAATTTTGGCCCAGTAATCAAATTCTATGATGAAACATGACGAAAACTTTTTTCCTCAACAAAAATCTAATAAAAAAGTAAAATGTTACAATGTTAGTATACCTTAGGTAAGCTATCTATACTAAATCTATACTAAAATTAGCTACACTAATGTTAATGAGTCGTAAACATACTTTCATACTCCTAACTTGTTTACTAACATTCTGGTGTTTTCATGTCATAAAATGTTTTATCCCCTTTTTTAATTTTTTTTTTTTTTTTGCCATAGCCTGTTAGCCTAACATTAACTAGTTACAGACCAAACTCAGTCACGTTGTTGCATTTACCATACTTGTTCCAGGTGAATGGAACATAATAAGTACGACTAACAAGAGTGAGAAGAGTAATGTTAAGTAAGTGTGTTCACTTCCTTATGAAGGAGCTGATGAATGTTAGGAACACAAACGTAGATGTATGATAGCATTTTCTAGCTGACGCAGAGCCTTTCTTTCAGCCACTGCATATTAAAAAGGAAGAAAGGGTCTGGGAAGTCAATGTCTACAAGGTTGTTTTTTTTTTTTAAATTGGAAGTTTATACATTTGTTCTTTGGAGAAAAAAAAACTACTTTTTAAATAAAGTCGTTTTCGTCATTTAGGGACAACTACAATGGAAAAAAAAATCAGGCAATTTTTCATTATAGTTTTTTTTTTTTTTGTCAAACCAAACTAAAACTAACAATAACCAACTCAATTAAATACGACTAAAACTCGTATGTATCATCAGCAAAACGACCAGGAAAACGACTAAAAACAGAACATAAAATCACGGTTAGCTAAACTGCAGTTTAAAATGTAAGCCAGTTTCTAAAATCATCAACAACGAATTGGATAAACTGACCAGGCCGGCCCAGTGACTTCATCCAATTTCAGCAATACTGGGCTAACACAAATAAAATCTAACACTTGCATAGAGGAATGCTGTTCAAACAAGCCAGTCAGGCTAGGTTTTTAATGAATAAGGAGACCTTTGCTGACAAAACACAAGCGCTTCAATGGCACATTGTGTCCCTAAAGGCGTTTTATTGGCACTCCTTGCTTGAGTTATGGTGAAAAAGTTCCACGCATACTTTCACTCACAGAGCTTGAATGAAGAGCAGAGCTTTGACAAACACAGCTTTAGAATCAAGTTTTCTCACAACAGGCCAGTCACCCAGCAACAACCAAGTTTTTTTTGTGTATTTATGGATGAGCTGCTGATCTGAGTTTTAAAAAGCTGTCTCAAATGTACTCTGAGTATAGATATTGTGGTTTTTTTTTTTTTTATAACAAGCTTGCGAACATTTTTCCTAAAATGGCAGGAATGCTGTTAAATTTTTCCACTGATGGCACATAGTCCAAGCGAGTGATCACTGTTTACAGTCAGGCTGACACTCCACAAGACATTAGTGTTACTGCTGCTGGGTTTAAAAAAATCATGACCTCCTTGTCATATAAAGCCTTTTGTTCCATAAATATGTTTCAGGTCACATGCTGTGCAGCTTAATGACTTTCTGAACACCATGGCATGGTCAAAGCTCTACAATCAAACAGAAGGGGTTGCCACAGGGTTGGAGTGGACTCCATAAAAAAAAAATTCTTGTGAGTTTCTGTAATGTGTGTCTGTGCATGCAT
Organism: Ictalurus punctatus; assembly: GCF_001660625.3. Classification (NCBI taxonomy): domain Eukaryota; kingdom Metazoa; phylum Chordata; class Actinopteri; order Siluriformes; family Ictaluridae; genus Ictalurus; species Ictalurus punctatus. The sequence continues at coordinate 14,415,011 of NC_030437.2, read as the reverse complement.
ATGTCAAAAACAGCCAAACATGAATGGGTTTAAATCCATTTATACTTGGACTGCTTATTTGAAAATATCACAATACAGAGGATCCTGAGACTGGATGACCAGTCTCCTTCTTCCTTCTTCCACCGATCAACCTCTGGTGCACATGGACAAATGGGTACATCCCCCCCCCCTTTTAATTGTACTGCAAAATAAAGAATAGGTATTATGAAACCTCTTCGTGTTATCAATGTTTATTTAATCACAAAGTCTATTTTGGCTTCCTGTCTAAGAAGGAACTTCTCCTTCCTTTCAGTGATTTCACAATTGCTTCATTTCCCTTTTTTTGTCCAAGAAATGTTCAGCTACTATCTTCAGTTCCTCTGAGTGTGAATTAGATCACTGACAGCTGCTTTTATACTGAGTAATCTGTTTCACATGTCAGAAAGGTGTTCACTGAAAGCTACAACAGATGTTTTGGGAATGTTCAGGTTGATAGTTTAGACCATTTTATAAGACGCTAATGAAAATCTGCTACAATGACTGTATAGCCGTAATAATGCATAAAACCACATTACTCTTACAGCAAATACTACATTAGAGTTAACACTTTCAGAGTTAAGAAGCCAACCATTAGCCCAGATCTGCCAAAGCAAACAAAAGAGGGAAACACAAACCTCTCTGCAGGCTCCTGTAGTGAAATCATACACCGATGCTACCTTACCATCACCCCTTCATCAATTCCCAGCCCCCTCTAAAGTCTTGTTATGGGGAAAAAGCAATTCCATGAGTTTTTAGTGTTTGCAAAACATAGCATCAGGACAACAAGGGCAGTGGGGAGAACTTCCCTGAGCCCTAAATGCAAAGGTCAGGTTAAACCAAACAATCAAATAGTTTCCTGTTCATGGACGATGGAAGATGCACATTCTGTTTTATTGGAGCACTTGTTATATGCAGAATGATTATAATGGGATTTAAAGGTTGACAGATTAACTTTAATTACCAAGTTAAAGGGAGGATATAACTAACTATACCATATTGAAAAAAGAAACATCATGCTTACCAGTATTCAATTTTAGCCACATGCTCACAATGCTCTTTGGAGTAGAAATATATAAATATAAGCCAAACAAATGAAATAAATCAGGCAATCATAATGGACTTATAGGCTTATGAGAGCCATTCGGGTGAGTAAATGTGAACATCTGCAGTAGGTGTTCCTCTTTGTAGACACACACACACACACACACACACACACACACACACACACACACGTGCACATTTGTATGGCCGGATTGTGTTGAAGTATGCAGTTTGCTCTCGTTTCGTAATGTCTTGGCAGCGAGCCGACACAGACGCACACTGCAAGAGATGGAGATTCCAATGTTTTTGGTCAAGAGCCAAACTGGAATGTCACCAGCTCTAGTTTTCTGCATGCCTGCCAAAACATCCACACAACTTCTCACTTCTTATTCCTCTCACCTCACTCTTTCTTTCAAACAACAGATGATGATATGGAAGGCACTTCCACTTTTTCTTTTGAGTGTGTACCTTGTCCTTTGATTCTCCCACGGTTTGAGTTTTTTATTTAAGCAGTTTTATATAGCCTACTAATGTCAAACCATAAAAAACATAAATAACCTGCAGCATATGTACTATGAAACAAAATAAATCTTATTAGTCATTAATCATTTATTGTAAATTTAAAATATATTCATTATTGCATGTAGAAAAATGAATAACTAATGATTAATAAGATAAATATATATATTTTTTAGAAATTTTGTCTTTCCTGCTCAAAAGTCAAACCGTGCTTAATCTCGCAAAGCAAAACAGACAAGCTGGCTTTAGTCCCTGTCATAAATGTAAAGATAAGAAACGTGGTTACTGTGTGCAATGAAATGCCCCGCTTCCCTTCAAGCCACATCTTGTTCTTATTTCAGAGTGTCATTTATTGCCTTTAAATTTGGTTTTCTTGTGCAATGTCAAAAACAGGCAGTATACCGGCTCCACTGAGTCTGCCAAATGCCACAGGCATCCTGTCATTGTTTCTGATTTGTGACAATATCTTAAAACCCATCACAAATTGCATCTGTTAAACTTCTGTTAAATTAATTACGTGTTAGGAGAGACTGCGCAGTGCATTTAAAGTTAGCGCATTTGATAACAGTTTGCATTTCAAACAGCTATAATTAAGATGTTTGATAAAATGCTTGCTATTTGAGTATATATTAAAACATTACAAGCCTTCCTTCATATTTTTCATGTTAAATTCAAAGTATAAACCTTGCATTGTGTATTGTGTATTACACAATTAAATAAAATACACAATTGTGTATTTTAACATATTACTCAAAGTAATACAATACTTTATACCATAGCTTACACCATTTGTTTTCCAAGAAGAGCTGATTTCACATGAGAAGAAGAAGAAGATAAAGAGGAAGAAGAAGAAGAAGAAGAAGAAGTGAAGGGATCCTATAGCCTCGTGTTCCATTATATGACCCTCAATTAAGGCTAATACTCTTATTTGAATTTAATTTCTATGCTTAGATTACACCGGTGCATACACTAATGCAGCCCCTAATGTACATTTCTCATTTAGCCCTGGCTGAGGATGATCTATCATAAATAAAGAATGAAAAGTCCATCCAGGCCCACTCTGTATAGATCTGAGTTAGCTTAAGAGCTTGGCCCTTGTTGTATCAATCTAAATTATCCTCAGGGAACACACTTGAGCTATCTTCTGGGGAAGATTAGAGGAGCAATACACCAGCACGATTTCATGGCATAACGCATACACATATTCAACTACATGTCTATAAACACCCGCAGCCTTCTCTTATCATTTGCAGAATAATTATCAGCAGAAACTGCCTAATCATTAACAGAGATCAAATACAATAAAACTTTTTGAATAGAAAACTGCAAATGGTTTTGATAAGGAAAAGTAATGAGTTGCTTGTAATCACTTATAATGAGTTGCTTGTAAAAACCTAATGTTTTCTGAAATGTGAAGTATGCAGGAGGCAATGCAACTTCCTAGTATAATTCCCAGAATAATGTTGAATCAGCACCAATGGCACTTATTTTATTTTACACTATTGATACAGTGTTAATCTAACTCTTTTTTAAGTGGTGTATCCCAACTATTTAAATGCAAAACTGGTGCTTTTTGTTGTTGTTGATGCGGTTTTACCTGTTTAAACTGCTCCTCGTATGTCCACTCGTGGTGTTGGGGCTGCGCGTGCGGAGACTCGGGCTGCCGCGCCACCGTGTACGGAGCCTGAACTCTGGAGAGCGCATGCGCGCTTTTCGGCGACTCGGTTTCTCCGGTGCGCGCGGCCAGGCGAGGCGCGTAGTGCGCCAGAGGTCCTTCGAAGTCCTCGCCATCATTCGCGCTGTCTTCCTCCATGTCTCTCTCGTCTTCGTCGTCGTCCAGGGCGGTGCGCTCGTCATCCGCGTCCGAGTCATCGGTCGCGCGCGGAGCTGCCGCCATCCTGTGCGCCGCCAGAGCTCCCCGCACCGACGCCTGGTAGTGGCGGAAAGCGAGCTCTTGTTGCTGCTGCTGGTGCTCTAAAACAGCCCTGATGTCCTTGTCCTTCTCGGATTGGCTTCGCAGCTTCTCCTCGAGCGCCAAGCGGGCCGCCTGCTGCCTCTGCAGGTTCTCCATGACAGCCTCGAGCTTCATGCCCGCGACGCCAGGGGGTTGATGCGAGTGCGCGCCCGAGATGTGGCCGTGTGCACCGGGAGCCGCCACCAGCAGCGGCAGCGGGGTTGCAGACGTAAAGGCGGCTTGCTGCATAAACAGTGATAAATCAAGAACATCAAGTCCGAACCACAACACTAGAAATGAATGTAGGTAAACAAAACGTTCCTAAATGCACGCGCAAACCTCGACATAGGCAACTACCAAAGTTATGACTGAAGTTACGAAACTTCTTAAAAATCTGCTTAATTAACCTAATATAAAGAAATGATGGCCTTTTTGTTTTTGTGGAAAATTCGTATGTAAACAAACGTAGGACTGTACCAAACAGGAACATTCGGACTCTTTATAAACAAAACAAGCAGGCAAAAAGTTGTGAAAATCTGTAAATCTATGTGTATTTCGGTGCTGAGGCAAAAGAAATCTCTATAAGAAAGATCCCAGATATACAACAAACTATTACACATGATTAAAAAATCCCGCAAAGGTCCGATAGGCTATACATTAGACTTCCGAGCAACGTGACTGGAGTCTATCAGACTACTGAACAAACTAGCAACAAAGTCTAATTCAAGATCCAGTAGAGAAACAATATCGCGCGCGCAGATCTTACATTTAGGTTGTTTGTTTGTTTACAAATAAAAGATCACATCGGATGCTCACCAAGGCAGATTTAGTTGCTATGCTCGTGTTGTCAACCATGCTTCTTCCCCCGTCTAAGGCAACGACCTGGCTCAAATCTGTCCCTCTTCAGCTGCAAGTCAGACGTCCTTGTAGTCCTGTTTCAACATCGAGCTGCTGCGATCGCGAGGAAATTAGTTGTGGGGGGGTGAGGTTGGGTGGGGTGGGGTGGGGGGATAACTCTCTTCTATATATACATACAGTATATCGGTTTTGGGTTGGCAGGACGAGAAGCTTTCGGCAACAAGTGGCAAACTGTAGGTAGAATGACCTCTTGAGGCGAGAGAGATGAGCAGCTCATGCTGCCGAGCGCCTTCCTACACGTCAATGAGTGATAAAGCACTGAGGGCAGGGTCTAAAACCACTAACCCAGGACACACACAAACACACACATACACACACACACATGATTTCACCTTGGTTTACTGATGAGACACTTGACTCACACACATCATACAAACTTCATCTATACACAAATGATTCAAAACTTTTATGAATATTAGGAACAGTGCTAACACTTTTATAAGTTCAATAAATATGTAATATATCACTAATTAACTAACGCTTTTAACGCAAAGGGTAGCATTACCACCTCACAGATCCAAAGCTCCTGGTTTAAGTTGGCGTCTGTGTTGAGTCTTACGGGTTCTCTCCACGTTCGTTCAGGATTCCTCGGGGTTCTGTGGTTTCCTCCTACGTGTAGGGAGATGAATTGGCTATGCTAAGTTACCCATAAGTGTGAATAAGAGTGAGTTCTCCCACCTTGCGCTCTGTGTTCTGCATCCGGTGCAACCCACTTTGCCCAAGATAAAGCGGGTACTGAAAATGAGTGACAGAACAATGCTTTCACACTGATTCATTAATACATGCACTTATCCTTCTAGCGTCATGAAATGACAAACCTTAACTGCACACCCAATTCTAAAGTAAACCCTAATGTATGATATTGTATATGATAAGTAAAAATATTTTTAAAATATACAAATTAGATTTTCACCTGTGCTAGGAAACACATTATTTGTAATTCAGTGTTCTCAAATCACCTCTATCCATGAATCTATGTTAAGCCTTAATAATTACTTTTATTTGCACATGCCACAGTCTTGTGTGTTTGAATATATCACCCTCCTGTGAGATCATCATACCTATTTTTAACATCACACCTATAAAGTGGTGTGATTTGGATCATGTGATCTCAAAGGAACTTGGTCATGGTGTTGGCTCTGCATTGCATATTGTGAATTGTCCCCTAAAAATACTTTAATAGCTTAATGTGTTACAACGGTATGAGTTAACCAAATAACACTTAACCATTATCATTACTAATGGCTATTCGTATATGACTCAGACGCTGTTAATGTATACACGTCATTATTTTCTGATACACTTAGGAGCAGTACATACAGTGGGGGGGAAATAAATATTGAACGCGTCAACATTTTTTTCAGTAAATATATTCCCAATGAGGCTGTTCACATGAAATTTTCACCAGACTTTGGTATTAACTCAATAAATCCATAGGCATATATAAAGAAATCCAAACATTAAAGTCCAGAAATGAAGTTATGTGTAATAAAGTGGAATGACACAGGGAAAAAGTATTGAACATGCTAACTGAAATGTATTTAATACTTAGTGGAGAACCCTTTGTTTGTAATGACCACTTCAAGATGCTTCCTGTATGAAGAAATTAATTGGCCGCAGTATTCAGGTGTGATTTTGGTCCATTCTTCTAAACATATTGCCTTTAAATCTTGTTTAATTGGATTCAAGTCAGGTGATTGACTGGGCCATTCTAAAGCCTTGATTTTTATTCTCTGAAACCAGTTGAGAGTTTCCTTTGCTGTATGCTTTGGATCGTTGTCCTGCTGGAAGCTCCACCTATGTCTCATCTTCATCATCCTGGTGGATGGCAGCAGATTCTTCTCAAGAATCTCCCGGTAAAGGGCTCCATTCATCGTTCCTTCAATTATATGAAGTCTGCCAGTACCATGCAATGAAAAACAGCCCCACGCCATGATGCTTCCACCTCCAAACTTCACTGTTGGTATAGTGTTTTTAGGGTGATGTGCAGTGCCATTTCTTCTCCAAACATGGTGTGTAGTATGAGAGAAAAAAAGTTCAATTTTTGCTCTCGTCTGACCAGATTATACTATCCCAGGATTTCATAGGTTTGTCCAAATGAGTTGTAGCAAACTTTAAACGAGCTTCGACATGCCTCTTTTGACATTCTTTAGGAGTCTTGCGGGGTGAGCATGCATAGAGGCCATGGCGGTGGAGTGCACTCTGTGACGATGGCACCTGCGGCCTCCAAGTGTTTCTGGAGCTCTTTCCGACTGGTAATTGGCTCTTGGGCTACTCTTCTGACTATTAATGATTAGCATGTTTGCTTAGCACCTCCAGAGCTGGAGGTTCGAATCTGTCCTGCATGTGTGGAGTTCTCCCCATGCTTTGGGGGTTTCCTCTCCCAGTTCAAAGACATGCATTGTAGGCTGATTGGCATTTCCAGATTGTCCGTAGTGTGTGAATGTGTGTGCAATTGTGCCCTGTGATGGGTTGGCACCCCATCCAGGGTGTCCCCTGCCTTGTGGATTGAGCTCCTTGGGATAGACTCCAGGCTCCCCCATGACCCTATATGGAAAATAGATGAAAGAATGGATTACTTGTTCTGCCCAACATACTAGAATGTTGCTGTTTAAAAAAAACAACAACAACAACAACAACAACAACAACAACTATTTGTACATTTATGCTTCAAAAGCAGCTTTGAACACACACACAAACACAAAAACACTCACACACACACACACACACACACACACACACACACACACACACACACACACACACACACACACACACATACACAGGATTCTGTTTTAAAGTTCATAACAAGTGCCAGAAGCTGTAGTCATCACCGCGATGTCTATCAAATGACTCATTGACCTCAATTTTCAACTCTATCTGTAATTCAATCTGTAATTTGTCTATATTTGTGTGGCTTTTGTTTATAGCTCTCTATCATCATGGAACGACTTATAGAAAGTACAACACTAAAACTGGTACAATAAATCTCCTTCACAGGGATTAAGTCATTTGTTAGGAATTGTTTCAGTATGATTGCTCCTGTTTTAAATGAGTTCGCAGTGCTATTATAAGCCCTATTATATGCTGTGTGCCTTCTTGACCAGGACCCAATTGTCTCAATGTGATGAAAAAACAAAAATGGTTGAACCCCCCACCCAACAATAATTAAATGTAATGAAATGTAATGTCAATATAGGCTACTGTTAGCCATGTACTTCAGATTTACGATGATAGACAGATCAAGTTTGCATTTTATAACTTTCTAAAACCGTGATGATTAATAATAACCCCCCTGTGTGATTAAATTAAATTAGTTCAACACAAATGGATCCACATATGTGGTCGCACAAATGATAAGTGAGGTTTCTATGATGCATTTGTGAACCATCACATCTGCAGCTTCAGACCTTTATTGATTTTTTTTAATATCACAATAACCATGAAGGATTGAAAAACAACATGTAAGCACCTTGCTGAAATCTACAATTAAAGGAAGAATTTTTCTGCTGAAAATGTTTCATTTGAATAGCAAATGAAATAAAATAGCTATGGACTTCTATATGCATCACGCTTCTATTGTTTAACCTTAAAATCACTTTTATTTGACCAAATTTCACTCTAATAAAAACCCAGCCCTCTGTTGCTTTCACAGATGATGTGACTGAGGATAGGGTTTATTAATCTGTGGAGCATAAAGCTGTGGGATCAGAATTAATTATTTACATATCGTGATGTTTGTGTTTAGGGGAATGCTTGCATGTGATTCTGGCGTTAAACTATATATATATATATGTGTGAACACATAAAAAGAAACAGTTATTGGTGAGAGCTGCAACAGTGATAGTCAAGTCTAAAACCACTGAGCAAGTAATGTGTGAAGAGTGCAATCTTTAATGTTACCCAAGAGTGCCCTCTAGTGTTCATAATCATTATTCACACTCTATTACTTGGGTTCTTTATTCAATGTTATGGTTTTCTAAGGATTCAGTGAGGAAAAAAAATCTTCGACATAAAATGAAATGATATTCAAGTAGAATTCCATTTCCATTTTCCAAACTGCTTATCCTACACAGTGTTACGAGGAAGCCTGGAGCCTATCTCAGTGAACTGAGGGCATAAAGTGGGGGACATCCTGGAAGGGGTGCCAATCCATCGCAGGGCACGCACGGCAGAGGTGGGATTTGAATCCGCAGGAATTATAAACCAGCATCACAGCTGTAGCGCCAAATCATCCTTGAAAAATTATTATACAGTCACAAAAACCAGGAATGATTGAAAAACAAGATATAAGCAGCTTAATTAATTAATTATAAAAAACAAGATTGTCTGACAAATGTTATGACAAAAGTAGTAAGTGCAGTGAAACTGCATGATATATATATATATATATATATATATATATATATATATATATATATATATATATATATTTTTTTTTTTTTTTTTTTACAGCATGTGAACAAATATTATAACCCCACTGGCAAATCCTGACAGCATACAACTCTTTAGTGCTTGACAGAGCCCTTTATTTATAGAAGAATGGATTACAATCCTCCATGCAGAATACATCAATTCTGCATGTTTTTGACACAGGATATCAGCATATCCACTCTGAGCATGAGATAAAGTGCTCAGCTAAGGAAAGAACAATTGATGGAGGAAAGTAAAAGGACAGCAGATGGGGAAATCAATACTGATCAGGGATATTGATCACCATGTGGAAATGGAAACAGGTTTGTCGAAGGACATTTATCAACTCAGCATACTAGGGGATGAATCAAGCACATGATAATAAATGAGCCACATTATGAACTTTGTATGCATTATACTTAATGATGTATGCTAATACCAAAAATCAAGAGAATGAAATTCTAGCAGTGATATAATTCATCATTAATTGAGAATCGCTTTTACCATATTTGTTAGAATAACTTGACTTTTCTTCACTCATATATAGCATTTGTATGCTGCTCTGGTGATCTTTTTCCACACAAAAAAACATTATCAATAATAAAAACAGAATAATCATCTGGAATGAATTTTCCCTTAGAAACAAAATCAAGAAAAAAATCATGCATTTCTGTATCAAAGCAGACAGTACAATTTATATATCAATATCTATATAGATACTTGCCAAATGACAGCACCTCTGAAAAAATGCCTAAATTAGCAGCATTATAGGCTCGCACTTTGCTTGCATAATCATTAAACCTACTGTGTAGATCCTCTTCGATGACATTTTCAGTATCAATTTCCAAATAACGTTTTGCTGTTTTCCAAGTATGCAAATCAAAGTGCCCCAAAATTTAATGTAGGACCGAACGAAGGGTACACCATGATTTACACTGAGTTAAAATCTCTTCAATGGCCTATGCAATGACAGAAATGGGTCCCTAAATAAGAATGAATTATTTATTGAAATGAATTTCTGAAGTATGTACAAGAAGAAAAAAAACATTGAAATAAAACTATTATATCAATGTTCAAATGCAATTAACACAATGCGTTGCTTATATTTAATAATTAGTGTATATAATTACTGTTTGGGGGAGCACATGACTTACTGGATAGCACGTTTGCCTCACACCTCCGGGTTGGGAATCCCGCCTCCGCCCTGCGTGCGTGGAGTTTGCATGTTCTCCCTATGCTTCGGGTGCCTTCAGGTACTCTGGTTTCCTCAGCCCAAAGACATGTGTTGTAGGGTGATTGTCATTTCCAAATTGTCAATGGGGTGTGAATGTGTGTGATTATGTCCTGCGATGGGTTGGCACCCTGTCCAGGGTGTCCTCAGTCCTGTGCCCTAAGTTCCTCAGGATAGGCTCCAGGCTCCCCCGTGACCTTGTGTAGGATAAGCAGTATGGATGGAATTACTGTACATTACTTTGTATCTTTGTAATCCCTAGTAGAATTGTTTACATTAACATTATATAAGGGAATACATTATTTTCATAAAAACAGAACATGACTGCTAAAACAGTGTGTTTCAATTGACATATTTATAGCTGTCAAATACTTGTGAAAAGATAATCAGGGTATTCTGGGGTTGCTGTTGTAGTGAAATTGTGGATTTTTATGCAACAATAATTGCAGTAGCTTAGGAGTTTAGAATATGATCATTTTCTCAAACTGAAGCACAGCTGTTCAATTGGTAATGGTAAAGATTTCTGTTCATTCATAATTAAAAGGATGGCTCGTCCTGTGATTAAGTACGAGTCAGAGGGGCTGTTCCTATTAATAACTGAAATGTAAATTATGTATTAAAAAGTTTACATCAAATCAAACATAAATTCCCTTTCAAGTCTGCTTTTTTATTATGAACAGACATGGACACTGATCACTGGAAAGAAAATAAGGAAGAATTGAGAGCATTAGCCACTATAACACACGTCAGAAACAGGACATTTAATTTATCCAAGTTTGTATTAAAATATGTTCATTTTTGTTAAAAAATGTTAAATATGTTTTACAACTGAACAGTACTTTCAATCAGTTATAATCAGAGTATGGGATATTCTTGATTATATATTTTCACACCTGTTTACGTGTAAAATTTACAAAGTTATTAGATAAGGAGGAGCAGGAGGCAGTCACATTTGATTGCATATTTTAAATGGTGTGTTAAGGTATTCTTGGATGTTCATAAAGCTGCTCCATGACGTGGTACAGATGACCTCCTAATATAGCTTTGGGACTATTATAGACAGTTACGTCTGTGTTTCAGGGAACTGGCCAGCAGATGTCTCTTGTAGCACATTTTCACTTGAGCAACCATTTTCTCTGTAGATACAGTACTGTCATCAAAACAAAAGGGCATTTCAGGTTTTTTTTTATTTATTAAAATTACATCAATATACACTCACTGTCAACTTTATTAGGAACACCATGCTAATACTGGGGAGTCCTCAATTCTTTGTGTGCTAAGAAAATATTCCCCTTAACATTTACACCACCAACAGCAGCTGAACTGCTGAAACAAGGCTAATTGGATCCATGGATTCATGCGGTTTATGCCAAATTCTGACTCTACCATCTGCACGTCACAGCACAAAAATTGAGATTCATCAGACGAAGTTACATTTTTCCAATCTTCATCTGTCCAGTTTTCATTCCCATTGTGTCCTGGAACCCGATGTGGTCCATGCATTGTGCATTCTGAAATGCTTTTCTACTCACCACGGTTATAACGAGTGGTTATTTAAGTTACTGTGGTCGTCTTGTCAGCTCAAATCATTCTCCTTTGACCTCTGTACTTGTGTTCCAGGTGTGTTCCTGATAAAGTGGCCAGTGAGTGTATACTTGCATAATATTAAACTGTCAGAAATGCTAAGCTTGTAATCATACTTTAATCCGAATTCTTATAATCATACTAAAGCAGTACAAGATCTTTAGGTTGTCCTAATAAATCGTTCTAAATTAATATCAGAGTTTATAATAGGAAATGAATAGCAGACACCATTATCCAGAACAAATTACAGATACGTTTCGTATTCCCTCAAAAATCCTGCTCTCACCATTACTCTTATCTGAGAATGCAATAAAGCTAAAGCCTGCATAGAGAGGAGTTAGTGTGGGAGTTAGTACAGCAAAGAAAACAAAATACAAGTCATGGATTTTTAATGTCTGAACTTAGTCCTTGAGAGCTTAGTGGAGACGTGAGTCTGAGGCATGTTTTCACTGGGTCACTGGTGATGATGGGTCAAGTTGAGCCATGATTGTGGCTCGAAGGGAATGTAGGTCAGAATGGGGTTTTCGTGTAGGATGTTGCTGGTCCGTTTTTGGCTTTGTAGTCAAGCATCAGTGATTCATCCTGAAGCTCTACTTCAGCATGGAGCTTCTGCGTTTCTGACTCACTTTTCTGTTGTTGTCTGATGGTCCCGCATGGATACTCTAAAGATCTTCACTTCCCAAAAACAGTTCATCCCAAAGTCTCACCCTTTCTTTCTTCATTAGATAATCTCATCTGGATACTGTAGATTTGACGCTTTAATCATAAAGACTGTCCTATACTCATCCCAGGACTCATAATATGCTCATACTGACCATCATTTCAGCACACTTAGTACTACTTGCCTTTACTCTTCTACACCTGTGTATGTTAATGGTTTATAATTCCACTATCCAGTGTCACCCAGAAGAGGATGTGTTCACTTTTGAGTCTGGTTCCTCTCAAGGTTTCTTCCTCATGACATCTCAGGGAGTTTTCCGTTGCCACTGTTACCTCTGGGGTGCTCATTAGAGATCTAAATCCACAAGCAGATTTCTGTAAAGGTGCTTTCTGATAATGTTAAACCCACTAAACAATTGAACTGAATTTAACTCTAGTGTGGGCAGCTATAAGAAACTCTATTTTAAATTCAGTTGGATTCTGGGTGAGCTACAGGGGTCTGAAAGAGCACATAGGGAAACCTTCTGAATAACCAAGCTTAGCCATGCGAGCAGAAATAGTCGGTTGTCCCAAATTTCACCAAGTGATGAGATGTCCAAAAGATATGCTGAGATTTGGAAGGAAAGGAGAGAAAAAGTTGTTTTGGGTCATCAGAACAGCACTGGTACAAATAGCCATGTTAGGATAATTCTTCACTAGGAATCACACTACTTAACCTCATGACTCATCTGTGAGTACATTCTTCCCTCAGAGCTACATGCCTTTCCTATTAGTTTCACCGCAGTTACTGAATAAGCCCATACGATAAATAACTGAATTAAAAAAAAATCTCACCAGCCATGACAACTTGCTCCAGTCAATCTAGTACCTGAGTAAACATTTAAATGTTAAAAGTTGACTATACTATCCAAATGAAGGACTACACCTACTATCAGAGAAAAAAAAATACACTCACAGTTTACAGAATCCTGTGTAATAAGGTACTTAATATTCAAGACCGTGCTGGATTCCAAAACACTTTTAATGGCTCCATGGGAATAATTTGGGTTGAATGACGTTAACAGGCTAAAGATAACACTTATTAAAGGGCCTGTTCAATAAGTTGTGTGTAAGCATTTTGTGTCTACATACCCATAATTACCTAATAGCTTAATGCTCAACAAGTGTCCTGGGTAATCTATATGCAGATAAATTGCTTATTTGCCACAAACTTGGTACACAGTTTAGAAGAGACCTGAATGAAATATTGTGCCTTGCCTGGAAAGTGTGGGTGAGTCATTTTCAGCCTGCCACCTTAATGAGGCGTACTAAATCTTTCCATGTTTTCGATCTACATTGAAATGTTGCACGCTGCCACCATATCAACAACTTGCATGTAAACATATTTTCCAAGCAGGTTTTTGAAGCTGAAACGTGCTTTTTAAAATGATTTTTGAGGTTTTTACTTCAGAGGTTTTTATTTCAGAGGTTTTTTTTTTCTTCTTTTTCTTCAATCTTATCATTTTAACCAAGCCTGCTGTACTGTAGTGTATCTTCCACTAGATGACACTGTGTAAGAGCTTTTCATTTTGATGCTTTTCTTTTAGAAAGCAAACCTTCTGTCAGTGTGAAGGGAGACACTTAAATGATAACAGTGGCCACTAAACGAGTAATAGTTTGGTGTGTTTATTAGTATAATGAAAGATGACAGCAGATGTGTAATTACATTTCTTTTGATTATTCTTGCAGGATTTTTCAGTTGCATGTGAAGGTTTTTAACTGGCTTGGTCAAACCATTTGGCCTGCATTGCATTGTTGATGGTTAAGTCTAAATACCAAACAAACAAACAAAACACACAACAACAAAATTTTTTTAAATTAAAAAAAGCATAGTGGCTTAGTGGTTAGCACATTCACCTCACACCTCCAGGGTTGGGGGTTCGATTCCCGTGACCCTGTATGTGCGGAGTTTGCATGTTCTCCCTGTGCTGTGGGGGTTTCCTCCCCCAGTCCAAGTACATGCATGGTAGGCTGAGTGGCATGTCTGTAATATGTGTTTGTGTGTCCTGTGATGGACTGGCACCCTATCCAGGGTGTACCCTGCCTTATTCCCGATGCTACCTGGGATAGGCTCCAGGTTTCCCCATGACCCTGAAAAGGATTAAGTGGTATGGATGGATAATAAATAATAAACATTCCATTCAATACTCAAAATGCTTAATTATACTGAAGCTTAGTTATTTCCCCCCACTGTCGCACAAATATGTTGGCTACTATATGCTTGAATCGGAAAGAAACGTGCACAAAAGCTAAGGAAATAAACTCAACTGCAATATGCACGGTCAAGGTTTTTGAGGTACATGAGTCAGTCACTCAGAGATCTCGTGCTGAAGGTAAGAGACTGAGTGATACTGTAACTTTAAGAGAGAGGTGGGCTGCGCAGAAATGACGCAGGAATAATAATGAAAAGGATGCTTCAAAATTCCACACACCGACTGCAGCGTGTGTGGTTAACGAGCAGTCCAGTTAATACACCCAAACAAGAGGAATCACACAGAGCGCTGTGTTTAGATGCAGATGTAGAGACTTTGACCAAGTCAAATTGGGGCTGTCTGCTGGAGAGCTCAAGTTAACCTTGCAGAGCATTTTATTCATTCATGTAAAGAGAGAGAGAGAAAAGAGTGGAGTACTTTTGACAAGTCAAATTTGCTGGAGAGAAGCTTCTCTTAGTGAATTTTTTGTTGTTGTTGTTTTTACTGGAATGATCAATTCCTTTCAATCCTTGAGCTGAAAAAAAGTGCCACTTTGCTAGTCTCGTGCAGTTAGAACATTTCCAAGAACCTGCACCATGTTGCGCTTCTCGTGTCTCTGCCTTTTCATTTGGGCGCTCGAGTCGAGCTCGAATCAAGTTAAAGAGGACGTGGACGTGCTCGTGTTTCTGCCTCAAAACAACTCGTACATGTTCTCGATCGACAGGGTCAAACCCGCCATCGAGTACGCAAAGCAGCAGCTGGCGCGAGGGCCCTTGGCCGGGCTCAATTTCAGCGTGCACTATGTCAACTCCAAGTGCAGCGTGGATGCGCTGTACGAGCTCGTGGACCGCGCGCGCCACGAGCGCCCCGACCTGATCCTCGGTCCCGTGTGCGAGTACGCCGCCGCGTCTGTGATCCGAGTGGCGTCGCACTGGCAAATCCCCGTCATCTCAGCAGGTGCCCTGGCGTACGGCTTCAGCGACAAGACCTCCGAGTACGCGCTGCTCACGCGCACCGCGCCGAGTTACCTTAAGATGGCCGAGACGTTCGCTACAATGTCGCAGCACTTCGGCTGGAAGAGCGTGTACCTGGTCTATCTCGACGACAAGGAGGAACGCAACTGCTACTTCACCGTCGAGGGGGTCCACGCGCTCCTGGAAGGCCATCACGACATCTCCGTTTCCATGATGGACTCCAAAGAGCCGCTGGCGTACGTGGACGAGATTGTCAAGTCCATATCCGAGCGTGAAGGTACATCACCACTGTATCTTATTATTATTATTATTATTATTATTATTATTATTATTATTATTATTACATCTAACTTTAGATGCGCATTTGTCTTCAGTTTGTAGCCAAATAGTTTCTTGATAACAATTCTGCATTGCTTCACAACACCACAACTTCTGTTCAGATGGGTAAGAGGTCATCAGAGTCGGACACGTGGGAGGAAAATGATCAGAATTTTGACAGAGCAAAAGTTTAGGAATGTCCAGTACCAGCTGTAGGATTGAACAGTTCCCTGAGCATGCACAGGACCCCCCCCCCCCCCCCCCCCCCTTCAAAGTTTTACACATTACAAGAAGTACAGATATTTAATATGCTGCCAGTGCTGTTAAGGGGAATAAGAGATAGGCTGTCCTGCTTTCAGAAAGATTTAGCTATGAATGAATTACGAGTACTGTTCTGTGTTTCTTTACTTCATCACCATTCTTTAGTTGTTGCAGCCTATAACTAGTATGAATTCAGTAACTATATTAAAACTAATAAGAAAGTGATATCTACATATAGGGGATCTTCTTTCTCATAGCATATTTGTCCTTTTCAATGTGTGGAATGTATATATGCACCTGCACATGCCCGGGGAGTTTACACGTAATTCTGTACCCGAATACAGAGTACTGAAGTACACAGCTATAGCTAGGTCTATAGCGTGGGTCAGTTTGCATACCATAAAACACCACACCAGGTTGTGCACATGTAAAATGTGTTTGTCATTCATCACCAACCATGAGAAGAGAGAGAAAAAAAAGACTTTTCGACACATAAGATACAGAAGGTTGTTGATCTGCCATATAATATGTAAATTTGTTTTCGTTTAAATTTCTTTCTTTGACCTGTTGATCTATTTGTATATATGTTTGGTTACCCACAATTAAAAATAAAGCTGGTGATTGTGGGACCCAATGGGATTTAGCCCTTGCGTTATCACTTCATAAAGAGAAAGATGCAGCGGTGCTTTAGTCCTTTAGACTGTCCAGCTCTCTCACCTCCTAATCTGTACACTCAGCTCAAACAGATCATCTTTCAAAGCTTCAATTTTCATGCTAATACTGCCATAAAAGTTATCAGTCCCATCGTTTCATAGATCTGTAACTAGTATCACTCAGCGCGACAGCGTCTTATTGCATTCTGGATCTCTGAATCCCATGTTTGCACCGATGTTTGAGTCCAATGTGTACACTACTTCTATACTGGATTTCTCATTAACGCAATGTTTCTCAAAAATGGTGAGTGTTTTTAAGAAACTAACACTAAAGCCTGACCACTATCTCTTATGGTTGAGATCATTTGAACATCATTGTAACTGTGCTAGCAATGTCCTCCTGAGACATCAGCGTGGCACACAATTGCAAACTTCTCGTGGGCATAACGGAAATACAGCACCAACCAAGAAATTAGCATTAGAATCACTGAGCACATCTCAACTATTTCAGTGTAAAGATATTTAATTTGTATCAGGATGAACAGGGTGGGAAAACATCATGGTTTTAGAATTGCACAGTTGATTCTTGGAGTCAAGTGTTACAATTAACTATTGGATGCCACCTCCATGGCAACAAGAGTTGCAGGAATGAAGCTATTCGGAAAAAGCACCACAGAAGATGGTTCCTGATATCCATAAAAGAAAACTGTGTGTTGGCGTCAGATGAGACCAAAATCTGACATTTTGGTTGTGCACATCATCAACACAAAGGAAACTGGATACATGAAAAAGCACCTGATGCCCACTGTATGTTGAGACCCCCCCCCCCCCCCCCCCCCCTTATGTGAAGATTGATGGCGTTATAGCGTAACACCAGGTTGTCTCTGCCAACTTTCAACATAATAGCAAACCCAGAGATGCATCCACATAGAAAATCAGTGTATTGCAATGACAATTTCAGTCTCCAGATTTAACCCCTATTGAATGCCTGTGGTCTAAATTGTAGATGGCCGCCCGCATGCGCTAGAAAGAAAATCTAAGAAAGCTAAAGAGCTAGCTCTGTCTCCAAACCTGTTAGATGTTGCAGGGAGAGGCTCAATCCTGTTATTCTCTCCAGGGAGGGCTTCACCAATGATAAATAAACCGCCGGCCGCATATATTTAAGATGACATACGTAAGTATTCAAACGATTCATTTTTGCTCATATTCATGAAAGGTGCCAATAATTCTACACTAGAGTAATATAATAATACTCTATAATAATTTTACATCAGATCTATAAGATTTTAATTGACAAATGTGAAAATAATTAATATTTTATCCCTGCCTTTTGGTACTTGATCACAATTCAAAAGTACAATATAAAAACAAACCACTCATAAGTTATCATCCCAGGATTTACTCTGAGAACCGCCCACACAGACCAGGAATATCATCTGCTTTACCATGATCCACCGCCCCCACTACATGTCTTACTAGAGCAGAACAAGACTAAAGAACAGTCAGGGAGAGAATAAACATCAAACCACTGTACAGTTCAACAAATTACTATTAATTACTTACTGAAATTTCTAATTTCTGAGCAACTTCTCAGATTTACATACCACCTTCTGTTCTGGCATCTGCTTTCATCACCTTTTTTTTTTTTTAGCAATTAAGTGATAGACTGTAGCTGAAAGTCATGAACTTGTATCGTATAAATCTTTGACCACATATGATTGATTTCATTGGTATGAGGAAATATTGGATGCTTAAAATCCTGATCAGCAACAACTGTTATCAAGAACAGGACCCATAAAGACACAATTCTTTCCGTGCAATGAGTAAATATGTAATTATATCAAAGCAAATTTCTTAATATCCCATTAAGAGACATGAATGGATCGAAAGTGTGAAAATGATATAAATCACATGTCATGGCCTCCACAGTCACTAGATCCCAACCCAGTTGAACACCTACCAGAGATCTTGGAGCAACATACTAGAAAGCACTCTTCACCACTATCATCAAAACACCACCTGAGAGAATATGTTTTGAAATAATAGTGTTCATCATACCAGTAAAGTTCCAGAGACTACTAGAATCAAAGTCACGACACACTGAAGCTGTTCTGGTGAATTGTAGTGGCTCAACACCTTACTAAGACACTTTATGTGGTTCTTTCTTTTAATTTGTCACCTGTCTGTAAATCAGACCAAACAAAGTATTTTTTATCCAGCTTTTGGTCACAATTACTTTGTCTAGTTTATTATTCAGTGGCTAAATCTGTATACTTGATGGATCTGCACGGGCCTGAGGGGACAGATTTCAAATGACGTAATCACAGTTGTTGTGGCCACACTTTGGCAGCACACAGTCATTGGTCACCGAATCTTGTGCTTAAGAATTGTAAATATTTTTTTATCTACATCTTTATTTACACAAGACTCAGTTCTCATTTTCTGCACGTCCTGACTATACTTTCCATCCATTATGGTCTAAAGGTGCATTCACACGTACAGCGACTCGCAGCGACAAAGCGACTGGAGACCATTCATTTTCAATGAGAGCCGGCGACTTCCGGCGACATGAGCGACGGCGACCATTGGCGACTAGATGTGGGTGTGTCCAGCAACTTTGAAAGTTGAGAAAAGTTTAACGTTATGCAAAGTTGGAGCAAATTGGTACAGCGACTACCAATGGGAGTGAAGACAGTAGAGCGCACGTGATCTGTAGCCACCTGTGCTCACTAGCAGAAGCAGCGCCATTGCGGCAATTTTTGTTGCAATCGTGCAAAATCCCAGTGTAGCTCCTAACTTGGGTGAAGTGTCCACCTGTCCCTGCTTCGGCGCCTGGGAACGAGCAGCACCAACCCGTACACTTCATCCAGTAAACACAGAAGCCACGGCCATAAGCTAAGTTAAGCTAATTGACGCTTTCGCTTTCGCCTGAGATAGATGGTCGCAATGGCAAAGAGCACACAGTGCTTCTCCTTCATCTAGTAGGATATGATGTATATGTACACTGGTGAATTTATATAAGATCGCTCCAGAATGTTTAATTTTAACAGCAAGAAAACTGGTTTGTTGTCAAAAGTGGAATGTTAGTTGCGCCACCCATATTACTATGGCAACCAGTAGTAGGAACACCTACTGGTAACCTGCAGCGATAAAATCGCTGTATATGTGAATGCACCATAAGACTGGAATTTTCTGTCTGTAGCGATGCTGCAGATCTCCATACTTGTACAATACCCATCTACAGATACCAATACTTGTGCAAGTCCAGCTCCAGATATCTCGTCACTGTCCCATATCATTTGGGTTTTGCTCTGGATTGCTTTTGGTGGTTTGATGATGGCCACACCTAGCAATACTACCTAGACATCATGATTGACATTGTTCTCTTAGAGGCCTAATTTCCACAAAAGCCTTTCCATTCCAAATTTAAATGGACAAATCAGGACATTTAACACAGCATGATTGTCTGTATCATTTTGCTCGGGATTGCTACTGGTAACTTGAGCATGATGACACCCAGCTAACCTCTCTTGATTTCACTACTCCTAGTGTTCCTCATACAGTCACCAGCTGTGTTGAAGAATGATGACTGAGGAAGGAGATGAAGGAAAAAAATAGTCTGGTGATGTCTATCAAAATGTAGTTAAATATGGTTCAATTGAAACGGACAAACCAAAAATGTTATAGTAGTCTGAAAATCACGATGATTTTGCTGGTCTTTTCAAGTGGACCAGCCAGCAGCAGTTCATCCTGACTGACTTGAGAAAGTTTTGTTTCCAGGTAAGACATATAGTGTAGGTGGCGCTATTTTGGGACTGACAATATCAGCAGTACCATCTGTTTGCTGTGCCTGCTACAACCCCAATGGACATAGTGGACCCATTTTTAACAAAAAAAATAAATAAAAATGACGTTCTCATGAAGAGAGATCACTCTTCTCCCACTAATCACTTAATAAGTGGGAAAGATCACATCTAAGAATTATTATGTAGTTAACTTATTTTGGGGATAAATATTTACAACTGCTTGGCTAGCCAGCGCTGTTGTGTGATGTTAGTGATCTACTTACTCAAGCTTATGTTGCTTGCTTCTGTTTACCCAGCCTGAAAGCAACTGGTCTTTCTCTTTTTCCACTCCTCCTGATATGGACCTGCAAACATTAGCAGCTATCAGTGTTATCAGTGTTTAACAGGAGGACAGCTAGCTAGCAGCAGGGAAGGTACTGTGAATATTTCATAGCAGCAAGATATGCAAAACAAGATTGCATGAACAATATCTCATGTACTTTTCATATATATTGGTGGTTTTATCAGAAAACATAGGAGAAAAGGATCAGAAAGCATATGGGTGAGTTAACTTTAAAAAAAATCACAGGACAGAGAGTGTTATGTATATTCACTGCATTACTTAATTAAGTGTAACTAATGTTTGTTTTACAAATATTCCAGTGCCTGTGAGTTTGAGATATTTTCAGTGTAGACAGTGAATTACATTTTCCATAAACAAAACTATTTATAACAAATTAATTCACAAATATCACCCAGTTGCGTTCCTAACACTTATTTTTTCAGGCTATTCCTCATGAAGACACTTGTAGCAATGCACAGTTTATAAGCAACCCAATACAACCTTTTGTTTTAGAGTTACAAGTCTATGCATATCACCAAATAGATTTTTTTCTCTCTCCTGGAGTCATCTAAGTTTTAGACCTTTCAGAAACAAAAGGTGGAAGGCATCATTGGGAATATCGATGCCTCCTTTTATCCAAAGAAATGGCAATAATATTATCTACAATAGCACAATATACAGTCTAAAATCTGTTGCCGTGAACACAAATAACTCGAACGCTGTGCTCAAGCAAATCTATCCATTTAATGATATGATATTGCATAACCAGTTAAGGAAAGGTGTATGTTTCAACTTATATAAAATGACTTTTAGTTTGAATAAATACGGAACAGAACACATGATGTTAAAGGAAAACGTTTAACGAAAGGGTTGTCACATGCGGCCCATGGTGTGATGTATTAAAGAGTAACGTCATACTTTTTATCCAGTTATAGTTAGGTTTAATGAACAACATCCACAAACCACAAAGTTATTTCCTTTTATTACTTATATTATAGCAGCTATAAACAGTCATACCCTCACCAGCCTCTCTTTTGTTTCTTTCTTTCCTGGAAAACATCCATATATGCAAAATAAACATCTCATCACTGGAAATCTCACCATATTTAATGACACATGTTCTTTTAATTCTGTTTCTTTACTTCTGAAGTTCTTGTGTAAGTTGTTACTATAGAAAAGATAAAGTATTACAACAAGTGCATTCATATATACCTGTGATTTGAATTACAGCCAATGTACTGTTTGAGCAACTCGACAATAATTCTGACCAAACAGAATTGAGAATTCAATAAATATAAATACAGTTATAGGTTAGAGAGATTTGGGTTGGGGATCGTTCTCAGCACAGCAGTAAGACTGACTTGGTACTGCGTGTTTTAGTGATATGAGTGTATCATGTACAGCAGTGTTACTGGGGAGTTTTAAAGCGTGTACACTTACAGGAAAAATTATTAGAAACACATACTCGGCTATTCCAATTTAAGAACAGTTTGAGATTACAGCTCATCTCTTTCCTCTAACCTTTCCATTGTTGACAAAGTGTGCCATCGCTGTTCATGAGAAGTCCTTAATTCGTATAATATGAAGGTGCTTTTCTTTATGTTAAGTGCATCTCTTGGAGTCTGTGTCGGTGTATGAGGAGTGATGGATGATAAAAATGGATGATTTCACGCCAATTTCAGTGGCTAATTCAGTGTTAGTAAATTGACAGGTACTAAATCATGATTAACTGCTTGCTGCAGTACCGTAGCTCATTCATCGCATCACAGTAGTAATTTACTGTTACCCCTCCAAAGTTGTTCATTTTCCAATAACAGCATTTAAAGTAAAGTATGTCATTCCTCTCGTACCACAGCAATTCGCCAATGATTACAATTTTTACATTTATATTATAGTTACATTTAATGTTGTGGAACATCCACAAGATCAGTGATTTCAGTTATAGCCTGCACTACTGTCTGCACTGTTGTCATAGAAAACTATATTCCTTCTATAGTTACATTTTTATATAAATAGAGCAGCATATGTGACAATAACCTTGGGATTCTGACACAGTGTGTGCATACTGCTGATGATAAAATATTATTGGAAAGATTGTTTTATATTTTATAGCGCTAAGCAAATATATTTTATGATTAACTCACATACACTTCCAAGACACTGTATGTAAGGTATAGGACAAATAGTTTTGGACATTTGTGATTTTGCAAATATTCAGTTTGCCCAATTTTTTTAGTCTAGTCTAATGATCCTGTGAGATTTTGGCGTACAGTTAGAATGACTCTCTGATATGCTTTTATTTTAAACAGTTCAAATGTTCATCTGTTATGTAAGATGATAATTAGGCATAACCAACAAGCGAGGCTGAGATTTTCAGTTACATTGAATCAAGTGTACTTGATAAGGATGGAATACTGTGTTGCAATGATTTGACAGTGCATTAGCTGGCCCAGTACAGGCCTGCTGAGTGGTCCTTGGGGGCGTAGACGAGGGAATTTACTGAGCAGCGATATTATTCCTGAGCAAGGTTATTATATGCATGCCATAGGTTTATACAGCAGCATCATGCACTTACGGCACTACGGACCCTCAGGCCTGTGAAATGTGGCACAGCTGACATTCCGCAGCTCATTTGTAACTAATGTCAGTGGGGAAAATCCAGATTTTTGATATATTGCTGGCTGGGGTTGTACCCCATGGAATCAGCTTCGAGTCAACACAGGGCCTGTAGTGTTGTATGCACTCTGTAATTAAAGGGTGCCATAGAGCACGAGTACTGAGGTGAAGTTTGTCCCACTCATCGGAGGATATTTCAGGCGGCACGCTACACTGACAGAGTTGTGGGGAGTGTTCCAGAGCTCTGAATCTTCCTATTTATGGGACACTTAAAGATTTTTTTTTTAAAATCAGTTTGCATACTTGTTTGTTTGTTTATTTATTTTTGACCTCTTTGCTCCATGGGAAAAAATTTTATTCACCAAACGTTTTTTTTTTTGGTCATCTGTGGAAAATGAAGCTATTTTGCAACATTTACAAGGCATATGCTTTGAATAATTATTTGTACATGCTGAGTTACCATGTACACATCAGGCTGATATACATCTGTTCCTGGCAAATTAATTGCTTTGGTAAGCTTTGAATAAAAGCCAGTTTAACTGTTTAACAAAATCGGCACTGAGCACTGTGTCAAAAAGGAGCCCCGTAATGTGCGGTTTTGATTCATGGCCTATAAATCGTTTACGAGAATGGTGTGCTTTATTGTCGTCCCATTTATGTCATGAACAAAATCAGAAAAGCACATGTAAACAATTAATCTTAATAAGTAAGGCTGTAAAAAAAAAAAAAACGGAAATGCACATACATGATCCTGCCAAAACTGCAGGAAAACACAGTGACATCATCATCATCATCATCACATATAAAGACTTCCGCAAGTTTACTTACAAATTGCTAATAAGCTTTTTTCTTTACTTTGCAGTGATAATCATGTGCACGCATACAGATGTGGTAAGGGAGATCATGCTGATGGCCCACAGACAGAGACTGACCACCAGTAACAGACTCTTCTTCAACATTGAGCTATTCAACTCCTCCTCCTATGGTAAAGCTCTGACACACATTGTCTTATACTATGTGGTGATAGAGATAGATAGCTTATCTGCATAGTCACAAAGATCCACCGCAGCATGTTATTTTCCCACTCTGACCCTGAAAATTAAAGGGCCAAGACCTCCAGCTCTTCTGTTGGATAGAGATTACATTCAGCAGGTTTAGGAGGTTCTACACATATTGAGTGCATGTATTAAATGTTTTTTTTTGTAGTTCAGGACAAGGGCTATCTAAACAGAAGCCATAGTTGTTCATTTGGTCATTCAAATGAAATATTTTGGTCTCCTGATTTTATGTATTTACTTATTTATTAATTAGCTTATTTATTTTAACACAAACATGCCCCCAAAATGACGTAAAATGAAACACAATTATCTGTGTAATAACTTACTTCCAAATGAGTCCAAAGAAAATCCTGATCAGTGTGTGTTTATCATTTGTGATTTGTCAATACAAAAAAAAAAACAACCCCAAAACATTATTTCATAGGCGATGGCTCTTGGAGAAGAGGAGACAAATATGACAGTGAGGCCAAGACTGCCTACGCTTCTCTGAATACAGTGACACTACTGAGGTCAACCAAGCCCGAGTTTGAGAATTTCTCACTGGAAATAAAGAAGTCCTACCAGAGAATGGGCGTCGATGTTTGCGAAAGCTGCAATAATGTACGTAAGTCTTTCAAACAGAATAGTACAGTAAAAATTTTTCCATATGCCACACGTTGTTCATATTAGAAAATTACTCTTTACAATTTCAGTTGATGGATGTATTCAATGCAATACATTTATGAAGCACCTGTTAGGAGAGATTAGTTCTTTGTTGTCTTAAAAGCCTCATTTTAGACCTTTAAGGCAAGGGTTTATCACTCACAGAACAAATTTAATTCTTCATATCTCAATATCTCAATGCCAACTCTGTCCTATCATATGACAGTTACCAACCTGTTTGGGGGAGAGACACATGAAGCCAGCAACTGAATCTCCAACTCCTGCTCTTGCATTACACATTCGGAGGAAAACACTATCTACCCTCTTCCTCACACATGAGCTCAGAAATGCCCAAATTGGCTAGTGTCGCTGTGATTGACAGGGGAGAGATAGTATGCCATCGCTCCCACCCAGAGAACCCAGACAATTTTTGCTCCCTTGGCTCTCGGCCACTCGGGAGCCTGTATCCTGTTATTTTTAAGTGTTCTAAGACCATCTACACTTACCCAAACAACTTTACAAATAGTGCTAAAATGTCACTAAAATGATCACAACATATCAATAAAATCATCTAAGTAACTATTAAATAGAGTATTTATTAACAACAACAACAACAACAATAATAATAATAATAATAATAATAATAATAATAATAATAATAGTCTATTCCATCTTTTTCTCAAGAGTGTGTTCTCAGTACTTCTCAATTTCAGTAGAATGTTTGAGACTCATTTTAAAGGTTGTTTGTCATGACAAAAATGCACAATATGGACACAATGAAACAGAAAAAAATGAGACAATGGGGGGGTTAAAATCCTTTTTTTTTGTCAGTACACTAGCACCACCTAGAGGTAGTCCAATCAATTTAAATGACTAAAGGTCTGTTGTTTCCTGATGAGGATATTTACATTTTCAAGCTGGAACAATATACATAGCATCCTTTAATGTATAATTTACCCTCTTAGATAGTGTAAAATTAATATTTAATACAAAGACAATAGCAGAATCCAGTTCCTCCACTTTGTCAGTGTTGTGAGAGTCCGAATTGAGGTCAGATTCCATAAAGTTGTATGAGTGCGCAAAGTGATAGTCTTCAGTCTGGCACTTTGAAAAGCCATCTGTGATTTACCAGGGTGGGCAATTGGAGCTGCCATGTAGAAACAAAACATCTCTGATGAATTGGCTTGCTGAGGTTAATAAGCTCAGCAGGGTCCCTGCTACTTTCAACCGGCTTACTTGCCAAACCAGCAGGAGCCTCAGAATGCCTGAGGTGGCCTTTGGTTAGGGACCACTGGCTGGTGTATTGCTGTCAAAAACCAACTGCCCGTAAAAAAAAAAGAGCATTCTTATTCCTGAAACAAATGTCAAGCCTTCAGCATGCTAAGCACAATTACTTTATTGTACGAGCCCTTCACTTTACACCTCCCTTGTGAAAATATGCCCTCAGAGGCCAGAAATCGAAGTTTGATTTGCCAGATCACAAATGTGTCAGGAGCTGGTTTGCTTGTAGTGGAGGCTTGTAACATCTGTCCGTTTATGCCGAGTCTGGTGTTGTGTCGATGCATACTAAATTACTCACTATGCTGGAGAATAACCGCTTTATTCATTAAGGGAGGTGATAACTTTTTTTGGATCGCCTTACAGTCGGGTCGTGTTCTTTCAGCGAGCCAAGACTGTTTTCAGCAATTCATGCATGCTGCATATGCAAAGTGCTCGGCACGTATATAAAGCTGCAGGAGAAATTTTAATGAATGCTTGCCTGTCTAAAACAAAACTTCATTTTTTCTGTGCATGCTCGATGTATTTATTGAGGTGATCAAGGTGAGCTAATATGAACAAATATCATTTAAGAGAATTTTGACTTGAATCTATAAAAAAAAAATCCTGTGACAAAATGAACTGCTTTACTAGATTCAGAATGCATTTTTCGAAATATCCACAAACACCAGACACACAAAGACGAGTGACAAAAGCTTAACACTGAGAAGGATCCAATCTGCAACTGTCAGGAATGTTCCCTCTCAGAGGATGTCTGGCTTATAACTGTGTCTCTGTCTGCATTATCTATAACATACTTGTATTGCAAGAGATGTAGATAAGAGACAAAGGCACTCATGTTCCAGCTTCAACAAAGCTCTTTAGCTCTCTGCCCACGCAATCATTATATAGGAAGCTTTTACAACAAACTGAGCAACTTGCTGGAACACCGTACAGAATCAATCCCTAGCAGACCTAACATCTTCGAAAGAAGTATTTAAGTTCCCGAGTACATGTCAAATATTTGTATGCACCGATGACCAGTAGGTGGGTCTGTTGGATTACAACACAGTTATTGGACAAGTGTAATATATTTTATGATTACAGGAGTGTTTTCAAGAAATAAAATGCATAAAGGCTTAGGGAAAAGACTAAGTTTTGATGAGTAGCAACAATTATGTATGTGTGTATGTAAAGTTGTTTGTTTTTTGTTTTTTTAAAGGAAAAGCCAAAATGTGTTATGTCTTTTTACATTTATAACCAGTGGAACATTATTGCACAAATTAGCACTGGACTGACAAGGCTTGGCATGAGTGTGTCAAAAGGGCGGTGATTTCTTCTTAGCATTATCTCAGCGCTTGAGCGTGCGTCACTTGCAGTCTGTCAAATTCAAGATTGGCAGTGAGATTAGTCCTGAGTAGTTAGACTTTTCGGAGAGTTTTTCTGAGAGGCTGCGTAAATGAACTGGAGTCATATGGTGGCAACATTCTAAACTATAAATCAACGTTTGACTAGACTTCACAAAATTAAACAATGTGTGAACAAATGCTGTAATTTATAGGACAGTTCTGCCTGATAATGGTTGACTGAGCTTGTCTCAGGAGACATATTTAATGCTGAATCAAACTCTACACTTCCATTCACCTCACCAGACTGCACATAAAGATAATACCATCCTTGATTAGCGTTTTGCTCAATGCATGAACAGATGACTTTTTTTATGGGGTGTTAAGGAAATCAGAAGCCTCTTGAGACCTAAAATGGCTGTGACAGATTTGCAAGACGGGAAGGGAAGTCACACACCCAGCATGTATTATATATAGTTAATTCGGTCTCATACATCTTGAGCTAAACAGGGTGTCACCATGTTCAGGACACTCAGTTACACCACGTTGTCTGAACCAATGAAACTGATCTTTGTTTTTCTTCGTAGTTTATTAGCTACGTTTAACTCAAAGCTGTGTTATACGGTAGTAACAGTAAGCCGACACTGAATAATTCTGCACCAGAGCGAGGAAACTGACATGTGGTTGTTCATGTTGGTGCTTGTCTCAAAGGAAAGGGCTACAGGCAGAAACACTGAGGCTAATGAGCTTAAAGCATAGATTTAGTTTGGCTAATGATCCATCCAGTAAAGACTTAAAGTTGGAGGAGCCTGCCTTATGTTTATTATGAATGAACACATGGATACAAATGAAACTTCAATACTAACAGTGGAGCTGTCATTTACAAACAAATCTTGCCAGAATATGACCTAAAACAAAAAAGACAGCCATAAGAGGCATAAAGTGTTTCCTTTTCAAAAATAATATCTCCAGGGGGATTGCTTCATTTAAACAGGCTGCAGTCTGTGAGCGAGCAGAGCATAAATCAAGACCCGCAACAGTGGTCTCTTTCCAGAGAAGATGTCACCCCTCCGTTTAACATCTCTTTCTTATGACACGTCAAGCTGAAGCTCTGGGTGGTCTCTATGGTTGGCTTTTCCTCAGCAACCTGACTATCAATTCAGTGAGGATTCCCAGGCTTTTGTGGAATTGTTTTCCCCCAAAACTTGGCTACGATATTGTCTGGTCCAAATAGAGGAGGGAGCGAATCTGACCCGGCTGACTGGTTCCATTCTTCCTACCACAAGGCAGGCCATTAAGAGGGAGCATTTTTCTCCATATTTTTTGAGTAAAAGCTATAAATTAGACCCAAATCTGAGGACTGAGACAGAGGCTGTTCACATATGGGGTGCTACTAAAGCTGTTACCAACAGCGCCTGATCTCAAATGCCAGCAGGGTTTATGTTTCACAACGACATATTTCAGATGTGGAATGTCCATACAAATAGATTGTGTTGCTGAATTGCAAACTGCGCTTCCTGTAAAAACATTGTGGGCTTCATTATCTGAGTGCTCAGAGACGTCTGTGTGGCTCACACGTCCAGAAAAGAACATGTATATAAACAGTCCTATAACTATATCAGCTTTTCCTGCTGTTCCACTTGTGTTAAACAGTCGACGGTGAACCTAAATACACGGTGATCCCCACCAGTCACCGAATCCTGAAGCAGCAGTCCCACTAAGCCCTGGGTTTTAGTATTGTTTGCCTTGGGACGCCCACACACAACATAGCGTAACACAGGAATGGACCAATAGTCCCTATCATAACACATGCACCTATTAATGTTATTCCTTTGTAATTTGAATCTCTTGTGTATGTTTCATTCAGGCTTTTATTAGCAGCAGTTAAATAATTTTATGTTATCAGCAAACTGCTATTCTGGTATGATTACATGTAATTTCTGGTACATTCCTCAAATGATCGGTGGATAATTTTAGTAGTAACTTGTGTGAAAGCTACTAGTTGTCCAAGATAGGACTTCAAATTGTACAACCTACAAGTGCACAAGAAATGGTACTAAACTGTATCTTTCCTCTTTGGAGGGGTGTTACCCGTATCTTTTGCACCTTTAATATGCATCTTTCACCTGGAAATGTGGATATAATGTACTTTTAAAAATGATTAAAATAGTATAATTGGACTGTAAAGGTACACGTCATGCACATTTTGAGGTAAAAGATGCATATTAAAGGTACAAAAGATGTATGTTTGATGGTACCAAACTTTTTTCTTTTCTGAGAATATACTTTGCAAGTTTGAAAGGCAAATATAATGATATATTATAGGAATAAATTACAATACACATGATAGTATGCAATGCAAATATCAAAATATAGACATGACATTATCTATAACTTTTACTTTCAAGCAGGTTTTTAATAATTCTATAATTAAACTTTATACATCTGCTACTACTTACTTTATACATCTTGCCAATACTTACTCTTAGTTCTAATTACCTAATACTGAAGCATATCTGATTTTTTTTAGATATATATACAAAGATGTATTGTAATAATAATGAATTATTATTTAAGTACTATTTAATGACAATTAATGTATCAATAATTTTTTACATTGTGAAGATTTCACACATTAAAATCCATTGTAAAAAAAACCGTGTACTCTTCTGTAAAATGACTTGTTTCTACAACATACTTAGCTATTAAATACTAGGTACTATGTACTGTAAAATAAATTGATACCAAAATATTTTTTGCTTCATGTGCAATTTCTGAAACATGGTTCTAGTCTAAGAAGTTCATCTGTAAAATGTGGAGATTGTAAGATTTGCCTTTAGTCCTTATTGTTATTTATTTATTTATTTTTCTTGCAGATAAACATGTTTATGGAGGGTTTCCATGATGCTTTACTACTATATGCGCTCGCCTTAAATGAGACAATCCATAGTGGTAATAGTAAGAAGAATGGATTGGATATCACACGCCGGATGTGGAACAGAACATTTGAAGGTAAAGGGGAAAAAAATGCAATCTAACACATTGTGCAGTCAATCCCTTTTTCCTTTTGTTATTTATTTCATATGCTTGTTATGTATGCAGTTGGCCTAAGTGTGACCTTTTTTAGTGTAAACTGACAAGCACTTATTTATATTCCTAAGTGTTTCCTGAAATATGTGACCGTTCAGGAAAACAGATCTGTGATGGAACCAGATGAGAAAAAGTAAACAGTGGCACATTTTACAGTTCGTGTGTTAATTTTAGATCTTAAGATGAATTAATAACCACAATATCCAAACGAGTCTGTGATAAGAATATTTACGGCTGCAGAATTCTCATTGCAACTTTTTTTTTAATTCACTTTAGTAGTAAACAGAGTTGTCAAATATTCTTTCATTCATAAGCTTCACTTACAATGTAGGTGCTCATTCCTGTCTGCTGCCCAAGCTGTTTCCATCAACCGCAAAACCAAAGCCAATAACATGAAATAACAATGTTTTGTTCTGAGGGAATCATCAGGAACGGGGTCGTTTTCTTGTTAAATTAAATAATATTCAAAAAAATGTCAAGAATTTGGGAACACAGACGCAGGGATGAAATTACCATTTCTGCAGACTGTGCCAACAAAACCGACGGGAGGCAGATGACATTTCCTGTTGTATTGGCCGCCTGGAATTTTCTTGACTATTGCCGGTGTTTTCCTTGGAATGTCTGACTATTTTGGCTAATTAATTTTCACATTCCTTGCATTCTATTGCACAGGGATTGCTGGCCAGGTGTCTATAGATGCCAATGGTGACAGAAATGGAGATTTCTCTGTTATAAGCATGACAAACCATGAAGCTGGAACATATGAGGTAAGAGAACTGCCTGATTATGCCTGTAGGGTATGTGGACACAACACTGAAAATTAATACCCTATTATAATAAATTGCAAGTTATTATGCATGTCATATGCCTATTTTAATCCCTTAAACACCTTGAGTATTGTTCAGTTATTCATCCTAAAATCATATTATTCAGGAACTACAGTAAAACTACTATTAAATGTAGTTGTTAAAGTGCAATAACTTCCTTGCACGTCCTTGCTCCTTGGAGTTTAAGAGGTTAAAATTTGTTGAAAACATCCCCAAGTCATTAGGTTGTGTTAAATTAGTCACCTGAAGAATAAAATATTCAAATAAACACCTGAAAAAGGGAATTGTTACGACGTGGAAATGAGTCTGACTGCAGCATACTCTAAATATGCAAGAGCTTTACCATACCTACTGTAACCATCAATATATTCTTCAAACCAAGGGCTGCATTCAGAGTTGAGTTACATACGAATAGTGAGGAGTTAATACCAAAATTGCACCCACTGGTAGTCAGACGTCAGACCTAACTTTGAACTTGCGTGCTACTCAGACATTATCGTAGGGGTTGTACATACCTATCCTTTAAACCATAGGCATGTTTTCTGTATAGAAGACTGCATCAAATAAACAAAAATACTGGCAATATTTTATTAATTTGACAAATTAAAAGCATGATATAGCAGGTTACTTCCCATGCACACATTACAACGTCATGTCCTCGATTTAGTATCTAATGGCCACATGTCAGCCACACAATATAAAAAAATTAATAATAATACATTTATGGCATGTCAAGTCATTGGCTCTAACTCCCCAACAGTAGAAACAGTTGATTTCACTTTTGCCTAAGCTTTGCACTTTCTGCTGCTGGACTTCTATATCAGTGTGCTGGATCAAGTGCTATTTTATAAGCTGCCATATAATAAAGATGGAAGCCATATTGTTAAATTAACCTGGTCTATATGCTGTTGAAAAATCCCATCTCAGACACCTCTACTCAAACAAAATCTGGCAACCTCAGAGCTGTGCGCTACCAGCAGGTCATTTTAGTAACGCATAACTGTGTACTGGCATAAAAGTGTACATATCTTTTAAACTTAAGTTGGCAACACTGAATACGGCCCAAAGTCTTTGTGAGTTTAAACACCACCCTTCTTTTTCAGTTTCTGTCATGTACCGTGGCACTTGGACTATAATGTGTGAATCGTTGTGTCTTTGTTTGTTTGATTAGACTCTCATGAACTACTTTGGCACTAATGGAAGTTTTCAGCTTCTGCCTGGCTTTAACAGTGAACGGTTCACTCTGCGAGGAGTACCAAGGCCTCCCCTCCCAGAACACACTGACCAATCATGTAAATTACCTCTGATGCCTTCACACATATAATAGTACCATTATTAAGCTACGTGTAGTACTTCTTACTAATAACTTCATTTTCTCTCCTAAGCAGGTGGACTAGGCTTATCAGCCGTGACTGGAATCATAGTCGGTGGACTTCTTGGAACAGCACTACTTATGGCATTCTACTTTTTTAGGTAAAAAATAAAATAAATATTGTTTAGGACTAACCCCAAACCATTTCTAACATAAAAGTAATTGTTAGGTAGTGTAGTTTTGCTAATAAGACCGTTATACTATGAGGATTTGTGGAAATATGGCACACACTAAATGTATTTACATTTTTGGTTTTGAGAGCTGAGTAAATAGTGCACATAGTGAGGATACCAAAATTGCACACCTTAGGATTTAGACCTGAGAATCTGAGACCTGAGCCCAGGGCATAGCTGAGAACAGGTGTAATGCAATCCCTCATTCTGGTGCATGTCAGGATTCATGCAGCAGCATTTGCACTCTCTGTAAATGAGTAATAGAGCTCTTTGGTAAACCAGATAAAACAGAATTACAGTACTCCAGACCAGCTGACGTGTATACGTTTCTCACTATGAGCAACTGAGAGAATGTCACGGACCTTAGATATATTTCTTAAAGCTGACGTTAGTACTGAAAATAACGAGAAGTAGTTTTTAGCTTCACAAACAGGGACTGTAAATAATCCAACACATCTTTTATCTGATCTCTTAACAAGGATGTTTATTTTATCATTATGTAGCTGCAGTAAATTATGCTGCATCCAGAACTTGATGTCCTTTAAACAGTCAAAACAGTCAAAAAAAAAAAAAAAAGAAAGAAAAAAAAAGAAAAGTACATGAAATATGTTGTTTAGGAGCTAGGGACTTGTTTAGGAGCTGTGTATTGTCTGTGTACTGATAAAAGGAAACGTATTTATTGTTTGTCCTGGTTCATGTGAAACCAGAGCCAGATTCCACCTCATTATTTGGCAGCTTATAAAATAGCACTTGATTCAGCACATCCTATATTTTACATGATAAAATACAGATATTTTGCTAAATAGAGACAAATTAGCAAATGTAACAAATTACAGTGGTGATCATGAATAAGATATTCATGACAATCATACTCAATAGATGTCAATATTATTGCATACTATTAGATGTTTATTTGCTTGACTACTTCTCAGTTGGAGATAAAGTGCATTTATTTTCTTTCATACTACATTGCATTACATATCTTGCCTATTAAGTGCAACTAGATTTGCTTTATCTACCTTTCTATCTGTCTATCACATTTTTTTCAGACTAGAAAAGAATGAGTTTTTAAAAAAAAGAAAGGGTGATCTAGATACATTAACAACCCGTGTTAAAAAAGCTTTATCTGTAAAATCTGTGAAAAATGTTTTTTTTTTTTTTTTTTTTTTAAACAAACAAACAAAAAAAATAAAGCACAAGTCTAATAATTGGGGAAAAAACACCCATCTATTGATGAATATGATCCACAAACCACAAAACAGACCATAATAAAAGATGAATATACTACTTTTCTACTCAAAATTAAGAATAATCTATATGTTCTTTAGAAAGAATTACAGGATAACCATTGAAAGGAGGGCACAGCGGGAACAGTGTGATGGAAAACATCGTCAGTTACGAGAGGACTCCATCAGATCCAACTTCTCAGCAGCATAGGTTCTGCCACATAAACAGACAAATGGAAGTGCTGGGGAAGGTGTGTATCAGATATGTCCAAAGACTCAATAAACACCACCCCTGGATTCCTGAAATATTTCAAGACATACTGTAGTGTTTTATTTCTTGTAAATGTCTCTTGTTTTTGACTTTTGTAAACTCAGGAAAGTTGTATTAATTAAGGAGAGCTGCTCATAAGGCTTCATGAAAAAAAAGGGTTGGTCTGTTTTTGCTCAGCTACAGACTTTGTGCCTTTTAAGCAAGCTAGCTTTGATGAGGAATCTGTCCCCTTTTTCAGCAAGTCAACTGAAATCTTGGGTTGGTGGAGACTGGCAGTGATGAATTAGGGGCATATCAGTGGTTCAGATGAAAGCAGAGGAAGTAATTTGTTGAAGACGGACTGTTCTTTTATTCATGCCTCATTAAAATGAAGGTGAGGGGTGAAAATGTAGCTTATCTCTCATGGTTTGAGGGAGTGTTTGACAGGGACACTGATCAACGCGATAATAATTTGAGTTAAGACAGGAAGATCATAAGCTCTTGTATAGTGTGCTTATAATTTGTAAACCTGAGAGTAGCACATTTTACACATTGTAAAATTTGCTAAAATTCTAAACAATAGAAGCCAGTCTGTCAGATGATTGGGGAGACGTGGCTCTTATAGTAAAATAACAGAATTCCTCATCAAAATCTTTTTGGAAAAAGCTATGTTTATAAGGGGAATTTATATTGCACATGTAAATGGTTAAAAAAAAAATCATATATGTATCTAAATTTATTATGTCAGGAAATGTTCATTAGTACACTATCAGATTCATATAAAGTATACATTTTTTTTTCATTGTGTCAAATACTATGTGTTAAAGTATGAGATGCACATGAAAACCTCTCTTCAAAGTTTGTGCAAATGCATATCCTAGGACTTTATTCAAGATTAATGTAATGGAAACTGTGTACTGATGTAAGTAAATGGATAAACATAAGATTGTGATTGTGATGTTATTTATTGATTTTTTTTTTGTAGAGGTTTTAATTTCCTAATTGTTGATTTAATATTGTTTTTTCCCTTTTGTGGAACACAAAAAATGATTTTTGTAAAGAAATAAGTTTATCTGCCTTTTCAGAGCACACTTTGCTTGATAACTGTGTACATGGCTTTGTAAACAAACCTAGTCAGAACTGTAACTTATTTATATTACCAGTACATACTGACCAATAAAGAAAATTATTTTAACCACTTGTAAGTTGAATGTAATTGAAATTTGAGGTTGCAAGGTATGAAATCAACAACAAAAAAACGATAATAATAATCAACGTTACAAAAATGATTAGCGTTTGCGTGATGCTTCTAGCTCAGAAGGCTACAGTATAGTGGCAAATAACACAGGTTCGAAATTCCTCATGGATCTGAAACAGGGTGTGGGCAAACAATCTTCGAGTGCAGAGATTCTCTGGCCTGGTTTCTTGGACCCAAATTAACACTCTTGGATTAGAAATGTAAAGTCTAGCCTGAACTATTTAAGCTACTACTAGTGTCATGATTTTACACTTTGCAAACAGAATGTACAAAGCTGTGTAAATATTAATACATACAGTGCACCAGAAGCACATCATACCACAACCTCATCAAGATATACAGTAATTTAGGCAGTATCAGTCTACTGTAATAAAGTTACCAAATATATACAAAAACAATGTAAAGCAGAAACACTCATATTTAAATCGCATTCTTCTCCATTATTATTGCATTTATCATTTATTGTATATGCATTTATTATTTATTTATTATATATATGGGGCGGCTGTGGCTCAGGTGGTAGAGCGGGTTGTCCACTAATCATAGGGTTGTCGGTTCAATTCTCGGCCCGCATGACTCCACTTGGAGAAGTGTCTTTGGGCAAGACACTGAACCTCAAGTTGCTCCCGATGGCAAGTTAGCACCTTGCATGGCAGCTCTGCTACCACTGGTGTGTGAGTGTGTGTGAGAATGGGTGAATGAGACAGTATAAAGCACTTTGGATAAAAGTGCTATATAAGTGCAGACCATTTATTGTTTTTTACAGATCTTGCTGGACTATGCAAGATGAAAACAACTTGGAAGTATATAGTTTTCGGTACAGTTTTGTGTCACTGCAAACATAAATCTACAGTGGATTTAAAAAGTCTATACACCCCTGGTAAAATGGCAGGTTTTTGTGATTTAAAAAATGACACCAAGATAAATTATTTCAGATCGTTTTCCACCGTTAGTGTGATATAGCAACCAACAAAATTCAAGTCAAAAAACAAAATTTAGGAAAAACAAAAAACTAAACACATTTTAGAATGACAATAACCTAGTTACACAAGTATGCACTAATAGTTTGTTAAAGTACCTTTTGCTTGTAAGATAGCACTCAGTCCTATTGGGTAAGAGTCTACCAACTTAGCACATGATTTGGCGATTTTAATCCAATCTTACTTTGGGAAAATGCTCCACATCTATCACATTGTGCACAGCCCTCTTCAACTCTTCAAGTAATTCCACAGGTTTTAGATAGGATTTAGATCTAGGCTCTGAATGGGCCATTGCAAAATTGAGATCTTCTGAAGACATTCCTTTGTTGATTTGTGCAATGGGTCATTGTTGTGCTAGAAGGTGATTTTTTTCATCTTCGGCTGTCTAACAGAGGCCTCAACATGGGTATGGTGTTCTTTGGGTGATAAGATGTCTTGTTTTTTGCCAAACATACTTTTCAGTATAATATCCACAACAAGCCGTAACACATTTTGCTACATGGTTATAGCAAAATGTAGGTGGATTTGGATTTTTTTTTTTCATGAGAAAAAGCTTTCATCTAGCCACCCTACCCCATAGCCCAGACGTGAAGATTAAGATAGATTGTTGTCACATGCAGGCAGTGACAGTATTAACCAGATATTCCACCAGCTTCTCTAATGTTGCTGTATGTAACTCTTGTAGCTCTTGGCAGCCTTCCTCATACATTTTTATCTTGTCAATTTCTTGGTAATCTCACTGTGGGGCCCTATTTTTTATTCCAATGGTTAATGATGGTCTTCATGGTGTTCCATGATACATCAAATGTTTTGGAAACATTTGTATTTGTTTTTCACTTGAATTGTGTTCATTGCTATATCACATTAAGAGTGGGAAAAGTCCTGACATTATTTATCTTGGTTTCATTTTTTTATGCCACAAAAACATGTAATTTTAACAGGAGTGTGTAGACGTTTTCTATCCGCTTGCTGTTCTCAACTTCATTATGTTTTTTGGGTTAATATACTGAGTCCTCTCAGTTTTTTGTCCAAATTTTTGACAAATTTGGACAAGCAAACATTTGTTCGTCTTTGAAACAGTGGCTATTAATAAAGTTGATATACTTGAACAAAACCACAAAGAAATGAATAGCTTTTAAATCATTTATTAAACAGAAATATTAATAGATGTGATATTCTTTTGGGGAAAAAGTAAGTACACCCTTGGCCTCAGAAGCTAGTATTGTTCACAGCAGAAATAACTTCTTGTAGGTGTTTTACATAATTGTAACCAGTCTCTGACATCGGCTTGCTGGAATTTTTGACCACTCTTCCATGCAATATTATTTCAGTTGCAAGATGTTTGAGGGTTTTCTTGCATGTACTGCCTGCTTCAAACCCACCCCACACCATTTCAATAGGATTAAAATCCGGGTTTTGACTAGGCCATTCTGTAACCCTCTATTTCTTCTTTTTGAGACATTTCTTGGTGGATTTGCTAGTGTGCTTAGGATCATTATCCTGTTGAAAGGTCCACTTTCGGTTCAACTTCAACTTTCAGACAGATGGCCTCACATTATCTTAAAGCACTCTTTGATATGATGCAGAATTCATAGTTAAATCAATGATTGCAAGCTGTCCAGTCCTTGAGGCAGTGAAGCAATCCCAAACCATAACATTTCCACCGCTGTGCTTCACAGTTGGTATAAGGTGCTTCCCCTGAAAAGCTGTCTTTGGTCTACACCAAACAAGTCTGCTGTTACTGTGGCCAAACAACTCTATCTTTAATTCGTCTGTCCAGAGCACATCATTCCAAAAGGTTTGGTCTTTGCCTATATCCTCATTGGCAAACTAATCTTGCTCTAATGTTCTTTTTAGACAGTAAAGGCTTTTTTCCTGGCAAGCCTCCCATGCAGGTCAAATTTGTGCAATCTCTTTCTGATTGTACAAGCATACACTTTGATATCAACAGTTGCAAGACTTACTAACAGATCCTGTGATTAAATTTTGGAGTCCTTGGAGACTTTGTTTTGCATCAGATAGTCTGCTCTTGGGCTGAATTTGTTGGGAAGGCCAGTCCTGGGCAAATTTGCAGTCGTTTGAAAACTGTGCCACACAGTGGAATGATGTATTTCAAATAATTTGGAGATATTGTTGCTTGTCGAAATGTGTCAAAAAAAATTAATTGTGAATAACCAGAAAAAAAAGAAAAAATTCATCTCTATGTACTGGTGAGCCAGCCAGGAGTTCATTTACTCAATCAAACTAAAATAATCTGTGCCATGCTGCAACCTGCAAACCAAGGCTCTTCAGAGGAAGGAAAAAATCCACTGGTGCCACAGGCACGAAATACTGATAGATACAAATTCACCAAGGTATGTGATAAATGCTGATGAACCATGCATTTGCATAAGGCTTAAAATAGCAAGCATGGCTTTGCTGCCAGAGCAGTCATAGTAAAACACCAAGAAGTCTCAAAGACTGATCAAAATCTACAACTTTTATTAATTAAACCCTCTTCTCTGTGAATGAAAATGAAAAAAATGAACATATAGATTTTTGTACCACTCACAGTGCTGTAATCATTTCTGGTTATCTTCCATAACTCTGCAGTTAGCAATTAATTAGTTCTCATGGCTCATGGCTAAACAAGTCATTTAACTGTGAAGTTTTTTTTTAGTAGAGATAGCCTTTTTCTCTCAGCGTCACTGCATGAACGTGAGGGGGTCTACCTGCGGGAGTCCACAGAGGACGGATGATGAGAAAGGTCAATAGTACTCTGGTTGGTTTGCCTGTTCTTTAAGATGCACTCCAACAGCTCAATTTCCATATCTTTTAAAAAAAGTTCTTGTCCTTTCCTCTTCTTGTTCCAGATGCCATCTCATCTGTCCACCCAGATCTGCAGCTTTTGAGCTACTTGTTGTCATTGGGGCTGCCTATCATCTGTGACTTTTGGACTTTAATTCTAAAAATCAAACACATTTCTCTGACCCTTATTATTTGTACTCAGCCTTCTCTTTCATACAGTCCCTCCACCCTCTTACTCTTTTTTTTATTGCTGATGATGCTCAGACACTGACAATCAAGCATCTGTCCGTCATCCAGTCAAAGTGGAATAAACCTCTACACATTTTCCACAAGTGATGATGCTGATGACATGAATCACCCTACAACCTGCTCACTTGACCCAATACCATCAACACTTCTTCAGACAATCTCAATCAACCTTGTACTGTATATGACCACTGTGCATCTCAACCATTAGTTACTGTGAATCACAATATCCTTATTTTCACGCTTGCATATGCTGACCTGGTTCTCTGGTAACTACATGCTTGGTCCTTCTCCACCCTTCACATTATCTCTGGCATTCTGGAAGAATTCAGCTAAGCCTGTGCACAACATTTGCATTTTGGATTCAACAAACACAGTCTTGCAACATGTAATTGTTCACCTCACCAACGTCAAGAGAAACCACATCTACCAGAATCTCCTGAGTTTGTTAATGTTAAGTCCCGAGTTGGCAAAGTGCCACTTTTGCCATGTGCGTCAAGAAGCATGCAGACGGACACAAGGGCAAGTTTTCTGGTTTTATTAAATCCAATATGGCAGACGAACCCAAGGGCTAGACAATACTTAGTAACATGAGACAGGCAAAATGGTCAAGTGATCAGAAAGCAGACATAAACTAGACTAAACTAAATCAGTAAATGGGAAGCAGGCTATGGTCAAAACACTAATCACGACAGGCAGTGAACAAAGTCTTGGACTCCTCACAGACACAATGATGATGAGAGTACAGGTTATTTAAAGGGAGTAGTGAGATTGTAAACAGGTGAGTTTCAGGCGATAGATAGGTGCTTGACTAGAAGTCATGTGATGTGGCTGTTAGCTGACGCTCATAGGAGTTGGAAGCTGCAACTTTGGGAGTTGCAGCCACATGGCATGACAGTATACTGTATATCAACTAAATTTCAGAATTTTTAAGTATGCAAGATATAGCTTTTTAAAAATATGTTAATGGTTAACCATTATTGAATCAGTTTTCTCCCAAATTAGTACAAAACTTTTTTTGTATCATTAATAATGCTAACAATTGTAGGAGGCTATTGCACCAAGCGGCAACACTATCAGTGGTTAATATATATGAGCAAACCATAAATAAACCACTAGATTTATACAGTGGATTCAGATGGTATTCAGACCCCTTTCCTTGTTGCACATTGTATTCTGTTGTGGATTTGATTTTGCATTTGCCATTTTTACACATCATTCTATAATTAATCACCTATACTGATGAAGTGAAAATATGTTGGGTTTGTTTTTTTTGTTTTTTTTTTAGATTTTTAAAAATGTATTAAACAATCAAAAATGAAATCTCTTATTCACAAAAGTATTAAGACCTTTTGCTGTGACACGCCAAATTGTGGCTAGATGCATCCTGTTTGCTTTAATTATCCTTGATATGTGTCTAGAAATTGGACTCCACCTGTTGCAATTTGAATTGATTGGACATAGTTTGGAAAGGCACATACCAGAGTTTATAAGG
The DNA here is from genome assembly GCF_001660625.3 of Ictalurus punctatus. Lineage (NCBI taxonomy): Eukaryota > Metazoa > Chordata > Actinopteri > Siluriformes > Ictaluridae > Ictalurus > Ictalurus punctatus. The sequence continues at coordinate 14,373,485 of NC_030437.2, read as the reverse complement.
GCCCACAATTTACATTGCATTGTCAGGACAAAAACCAAGCCATGAAGCCCAAGGAACTGTCTGTGGATCTCCACAATCAAATTGTGGCAAGTCATAGGTCAGAGCATGGATATTAAACAATTTCTAAGGCTTTGAGTGCTCCCAGGACTACAGTGGCCTCAATAATTGTGAAATAGAAGAAGCTTGGCACAATCATGAACCTTCCTAGAGCTTGCCATCTGGCCAAATTGGGCATCAGTCACTCTAAAAGATGGGAGAACCTTTTTTGGGTGCATAAAGGACTCTGGTAACATGTGGAAAAAGATTCACTCATCTGATAAAACAAAAGTGAACTCTTTGGGCAGAACAGCAAGCACTATGTCTGCCAAAAAACAGGCACTGCACCTGGCTAATACCATCCCTACAATGAAACATGATGGTGGCAGCATCATGCTATGGGAGTGTTTCTCAGCAGCAGGGAGAGGGAGACTGGTAGCAATTGAGGGACAGATGAATGCAGCCAAAAACATGAACATCCTTAAAGAAAACTTCCTCCAGAGCACACACAAGCTCAGACTGGGGTGATAGTTCACTTTTCAACATGACAATGTCCCTAAGCATTCAGCCAAAACAGCACTGGATTGGCTGTGGGGCAAGACTCTGATGTCCTTGAGAGCCTAGCCAAAGCCCAAACTTGAACTCCATTGAACATCTTTGGAGAGACCAGAAGATAGCAGTTCACAGACACTCTCCATCCAATCTGACGGAGCTTGAGAGGATCTGCCACGAAGAATGGGATAAACTGCCCAAATCCAGGTGTGCAAAGCTTGTATTCAAGAAGACTTGTAGCTGTAAATGCTGCCAAAGAGGCTGCTACAAAGTGTTGAATAAAGGATCTGGACACTTATATGAATAAGATATTTCAGTTTTTGATTTTTAATTCATTTTCAAAAATCTCTCTAAAAAAAAAAAAAAACATGTCACTTCATCATTATGGGCGATTAAGTGTAGATTGATGGGTCAAAATGTCAATTATTCAAAATCAAATCCACAACACATTAAAGAGTGTAACAAGTAAAGGGGTCTGAATACTTTCTGAATCCACTCTGCACCATATAATTGCACAAAATAATTCCTTACTAAGTATAAATGCTTGACATAGTCTTATTCTAATAAGCATACAATGTTGTGTGTCAAGTAGAAATATTATGAAAAAATTTAACTGCAAAAATGGGAAAATGCTGACCCTGACGCACCACTTAAAACATATTCACACAAATACCATAGCCCAGTTCACACCATCATCCTTTGCTCAGAGACAGCTGATAGCCTTAGCAAGCATAAATATTCATCAAATAAATTTTCCAAATGTCCAAATACAGCACCAACAGTGCAATGTGAACATTACCTGACTTAATAACAATCTTCTTAGCACAAGGTATGCTACGTTTCAGCACAGTGGAAAGCCAGCATCTGGAACAATGCTCGAAAAATTTGACAGACAGTATGAGGTCTTAGTGAGAAAATATTTCTTCAGCATGGTAATTCCCGAGCTGTACACTAGAGAAATGTTTGGAATGTCTCAAGTTAACGCTGCATAACTGCTGCTGGAATCATTTCATGTTTAAAGGCTTTCTCAAATAAAAAAAAAAGAAAGAAATGATTTTTCGTGGTTATTTTACCAGCACAGCCGTGGACCGTGCTGCACTCGAAATCACTGAACTCTCACAAAATGTGAGATTTAAAATAATTACATAGCCAAACCAACCAATCTGAAGGGGATACCTGGATACTTATAGATATTGGATACTGACATATTTTTGTATATTATGCTGAAATATTTGACATAGTACAAGCAATTATTTCATGCTCAAACTTCTTGTCTACTCACATTTGACAAATTAATAGCCATGTTGCTAAGGGTATGCATTAACTCCAGTAAACAAAAAAGAAGTATTAATAATTAATAAATATATAACCCTGATGAATATTTGCATCAACTCACTCAACAATAAGAACAATAAGAAGATTATCAAAAGTCAAAAGATTAGAATATAGCCTATATTAGAGGCTAACCACATGGAGTCACAGTCACAAGGAAAGAAATTGCTCTGATTGTCTGAAATGAACGGAAGTACTGTAGAGCAGATTATTACTTAAAGAGCCCAGAAGCCATAGATAACAGATTGAACAGTAACCTGAGACACATACAAAAACCCTTGTTGACTTTGTTAAAATAAATGAAAATTAGGATTAATATGAGCTCATTATTCAATCTTCTCCTGTAACCACTTTATCCTGGTTTGTGTCATAGTCAATCCAGAGCCTATCCTATAGGCACAAGGCAGTGATTCATCCTCAGAGGAGCACCAGTCCGTCGCAGGGCATCAAACACATACACACATTTACACACTCATTCACACTGAAAATTTTTCAAGAGTTTTCTTTAAAGAAATAGAATAAATAACCCCAGGGAGACAGGAAAATCTTCATTATTATTTTTTTTAGCACTAAATCTAAATTTACATCTTGCCAACAGGTAAATTATTGGCATTCACCACCTGATCAGTTATGCCTTAAAGAACTAAAGATTTTTTCCATTCAGTTTTCCATTTCCAGATGTGAAGAAAAATGATATTGACATAGAAAGTGTCATTCCATGATTTTAGACACTTTCAAACTATGCATGTGGGCCTGCACACTGATTGAGACTTTCAACATTACTTTTTCATCATATTCTATTTATAAGGACTACATTGGAAGTGGACCCTGATTGAACAATCACATACACATACAATGAGAATAGGGCCCATGCTTAATGATTCATGAAGAACAAATAACATTTACATTACATTTTGTAATGCATCTGAAAAGAATGTCAGGATTTATAACCTGAAAGACTAGAGCCTAATGCTGGTTTGTTCTAGAGCAGGGGTCGTCAACTGGTGGACCGCAGTCTGGATGCAGACCCAGCAAAGTATTTCAGTGAAATAGACCTGAGCACTCAAAAATGCTGTAGCAGAAATGAGCAAAGTATGAAATAAATGGCAATGGCTCAGTTTTCCCATACTTGCATAGAATTGTTTTGTTCATTTATTCTCCTCAGTTTGATTAGTGACAAAATGGCTTGTTAAAAAAAGTCATTGTCAAAAGGAGAATGTTTAAAGAGGATTGGACAGAAAAGTATGTATTTATGGGCAGTGGTGGCTTAGGTGTTAAGGCTCTGGGTTACTGATCAGAAGGTCGGTGGTTCAACCCCCAGCACTACCAAGCTGCCACTGTTGAGCCCTTGAGCAACACCCTTAACCCTCTCTGCTCCAGGGGTGCCGTAACATGGCTGACCCTGCACTCTGACCCCAGCTTCCTGAGATGCTGGGGTATGTGAAGAAAAGAATTTAACTGTGCATATGTATATGTGATTATTAAAAACCCATAATCATTATAATCTGCTTCATGTTCATAAAAAGATGTCTCATCTATTCAGGGTCTGTGGCTCTAGTCAAAAGGGGTAAGTTGTGCTACTTCGAGACAATATAATCGCCAAATTGCTGTGTCTTATTTATAACTATGAATAATCACTTATGGTTATGAATTAAAAGATAACTGTTGTCACCAATCAGTCGTGTTATTTTCTTATCCATGTCATGTAATGAGGGTTAGGACAGATACAATTGCAGTTAAGAGTTTTATTGTAGGAGAGATTGGCAGACAAATCCAAATCTTGAAACACAGGCATGGTCAGAACAGGCATAGGGTCAAGCGAACGGCAAACAGGCATAAAGCAGGCAAGGATAAGCACGAATCAAGAAATATTAGGAACAAAGTCAAAATCAGAATAACAATATGAGACCAAAGCTTGGTAAATGACAGAGAAAAGATCAACTGAGCGTAATACTTCGCAAAGACCTTTTGAATGAGTAGTCTCTTAAGCAGTGTGGTGTGACTGTCAGTGTGATTGGGAACAGGTGTGTGTGATTAGTCCTCAGGTGATGTATCTGTGTGTTCCATTGGGAGTTGTAGTCGTCGGCCATGTTTGAAGTTCATGGTGCATTCTGGGAAATGGAGTCGCTAGTCACTAGTTTGCCATGACATGACAACCCCCAGGTTACGAGGTAGGCATTGTCCTGCAAGTAGCAGTTTCCTTGAGGAGCTGAGGAACAGACTTGAGGCTGGGGCCGGTTCGCCGGGGTTGTTAGGTAAGACCCAGGGTCTCCCTTCCTGTCTATCTAAATTTGTGAAAGCCTACCCAATACATAGCATGTCATTTATGCGATGACATGTTCAGAGAGGCTTAGCTCATTGTATGATGAAAGTGTCTTCACATGATTATCTATCTTCTTACGTACATTCTATCTACTTATATTAAGGCATGACATATCAGGTCAGAACACCCTGGTACAGAATACATTCGCAAATCAGCATAAAGAGAATGAAACATATTTTAAGCATAAGAGAAAGCAAAGGAAAATCAAATAATTCCACAAAGCCCATAAACTCGTAAATTGTTGCAAGTTTCCCAACCTCATGTAATAAAGGGCAGAATGGTGAGCTGTTTGTTCTGCCAAGCTGAGACTGAATTAGACACTAAACATGATTGATGCTGGACATGATCAATGCCCAAATTGCTGGACCTGAACATATGCAACAGGTACTTAAAAAAAAAAACATGCCCTAACTGCAGCAAAATGCCATTAACTACACACACACATTATGCCTCGCAGGCCATAAATATACTGCTGGCTATTCATCACCTTCGTTTGGTGCTATTCTGCCTCAGCAAGGAGTGAACCTAGAAAGATATTCGTCTTCAGAGCCTGCTGGGAAGAAACTCCTTCACTGTGTTGCAATGGCAGGTACTGAAACAGACAGTAGATTATCAGTCCATTGGAAGAGGAAGAGCGTGTGCCTTTGCTGTGTTGGACTAAGAGAAAGAGCTATCAGTGAAAATGCAACAGTGCAGTACAGACCTTGTAAAATCCTAGTACAGCAGCCTCACATATAGAGGTAGACCTTGATGTGCTATCAGTGGCTGGGTCTCATTCTCTGTGTTCTAGTAGCCTGCCATCAAAGCAGTCTGAAGTTCATAGTGTAAAGCAGGAGCACAACACAGCAGCAGGACTGAATACACTGCAGGCTGGAGTTAGGGCTGCCTTGGCAAAATTAAAGCTGGATCCTCCATCCAGTATGATTAGATCCAATATACATAATCTCTTTCATAGAACATGTGGCCAAGCAGGCGATTCCACAATGTATGTATTTCATTAATAAGTTTTTATAGTGCATTGAAGCTGTGACTCGATAAAAGGGGAGGTATAGTGGCAGCAACAACACATGTCGAAGTAGCAGAATGCTTAACATCAATGCTTCAGTAATTAACAACATATATGCTGATAAAGCATTGCGTACAAAGCCACTGGCATGCTCTATTATAAAACATATGAAACACTGGTGAGTGTAAATTGTATCTGTTAGAAAACAGACAATAAAAACAGTACACAAACCAGAGATTCTGACCAGGTTTCCCCCCCCCAGATATTTTCCAGAGAAAGCTCTGAAAGCTCTTCACTTCCATGAGAAGTGTCAGTCATCACCTGCTTGACTTGAGGGCCTGCAAGTCTCTTTGACAGAAGACAGAGCTGTTTTGATTATGAATGCATTCAGAAAATTGTGAGTGGCCACAAATCACCCACATGCAGACTTTCTTTGTCTGGCAGGTATGTTGACAACACCAACCAGTAGTAAAACTGTCAATGCTGCACCTCAGTCCATTTCAGTGTTGGTGGAATGCTCAGCAACTTCCAGCCATATCGCAAAGGCATGTGTCAATGTTAGTGACAGGAGCAATGTGCATGCACCCTGAGGCATCGGTTCAGAACACATTTTCTCCTTTTTAAGTATGCTCTTAGGCGTTCTACGTGCAATAGGGGAAATTGTAATCAATAGTACGATTGAGAAAGTGTGTGGAGAAACTCATAAAGAGTTGCATGTATTAGTGCAGACCAGCAACACCACAGTGAATAATTTACATTAACCACCATCAAAGTGGGATGATGTCATCAGTCTATGGATGTGCTGTACTGCAGCAAACCTATACCAGGGGACTGGAAAATCCACAACGGGATGGTTCTGTTCATTTAGAACACATACAGACTATGCAAACAGTGTTGCTGATAGCCCGCTTCTCACCAGACAGTCCATTTGTCCTCTGATGTTTCCGATGGACCCTCTTCACCCACTTTCCCTCAGAACAAACCTACTTTTCCTCATGAATTGCTCACTGTGCACAGTGAATATTAAAACTTTTTTAAAAAAAATATTTACCTTAAATGCTAGCCTGGTCTGGCCCACAATATGTACGACTAAATTTATGTCAGAATATCCACCCTGTTATCTCACCTAACACCTAACAAAGTTGGACATAAAGTTGGTTATTACTATGTCTGAGCTAGAACAGGATGCCATAAAATAAAAAAAAATAAAACTGTGCTAAGAAGTGTCATGTTCCAGGATATGACAGCACTGCACAAAACATATTTCTATTTGAAAAGGACAGAAGCCTGGGTGGACAGTAACCTTAAGAACAGGCAACAAACCATTGTTCAAATCAACCTATTTCAAATGAAATTTAAGTAGTGAATCTAAGAATTTTATGCTTTTTTTTAATGCAAATGTATCACTCAGTTTGACTTAAATTATAGAATCGTCAGTATTTGATGTGTGTATATATATTAAGAATAAGTGCTGCCCATAAGTGCTGAGGTAGAAATGTGATACAGGGTATTTAAAGATTCTGGTCTCAAAAGGAAGAGCCAATAACTCTAGAACGAGATAGAAATTGTGGACAGAGAGGCAGACAGGAAAGAAGATAATGAACATTGAAGTTAATGAGAGATAAAAGAGGGCTTTGAGGACATGAAGAAAAGTGAAAAGAACAAACATAGCCAAAGCTGGAATTATTTAGGCATACTTCCCGACAACCCCAAACAGCTTAGTACAAACAAAACCTCAAGATGGCTGTACATTTATCTTAGTTCAGTTCAGTTCAGTTCAGTTTTATTTGTATAGCGCTTTTAACAATGGACGTTGTCCCAAAGCAGCTTTACAAAAATCTGTCAATTCAGAATATAGATTTTTAAATGCATGAATTTGTCTCCAATGAGTAAGCCAGAGGCAACAATGAGTCTACAATGAAACCTAATAAAACCTAACAACCAAATTAATCCTAACAATATAAATTTAACCTTAAATCTGTAATTCATAAGCATAAAATAAAAATCCCACTCAAATCACCATTACTGTACGTTTTGTCAACCCTGTTATTATTGTGTTCACTGTGTCATGCAATTTTATGCAATTCAGCAAAAGTATATAATGTATCAGTTTATAAATTTATAATGATGGTGAAATATACATCTATAAAATACTAAGCTAAAACCAATTCACATTTGCGTTTATCTCAAAAGAAAAAAAAACAGAAATTATCTTCAGACTGTACATAAACTATGCATTATTTAAATAATATATAGAAATGCACATTAAATTATTAAACATTTTTATCATTTTTTTTATTTACCTGCATTATATTTACAGTATGTTTATGAGGCTTACCATTCAAGACTTTTGGCAAAAGCTACAATATATACACATGAGCTTGACTACCATGCTTTGAAGATATTCAACTTTTTATCAGAAAACAAGAGAATAATTTAAAAAAACTGTCTGCAAATTTCTGAACATTTGGAGGCACAGCAGGCAACAAATACCAGTAGTGACCCATCTGGAACATGAAGAACTGACAGCCAGCAGGATACAATTGCGACACAGCTTTATTGGGACTGTTCCATTAGTTGTGGTCAGTATTGGAAGGTTAAAACAAAACACAGGATGACAAAGTAATAACAGGCAAATCAGTAATCCTAACCAGACCACTGCCAAACCCAAAACCCAGAACAAACACTACATCAAGGAAAACTTGTGAAACAATGTACTGGCTAGGAAATTCCAGTAAACACAAGTAGGACTTCAAAGCATACAAAAAGGAATTAGGGACTATATATAGACAGACACTGATTTTCAAGCAAGACACAGGTGCACGTGACGATGAACAGGCAGAGTCCGGGCTGCTGTGGATCACTTGGGAGTGGGAAAACAAGTGTACTGTCTTGTAGGACAGACAATATGTTTGACATTTTGGAATTGAATTTGGAGTTGTTGTACATCCCTGACAAAACATTAAATATTTTACGCCTTGTATCTAACAATGCTGATTATTATTTTAAAGTAAACTGTGATATGTTTAATTGTATGTCTAGCTTGTGGAACTGCAGGATATTGACTTATTTGTACAAATGGGTGTAGATTTAGGTAGGGCTGGTAGGTGTATGTGATGAACAACGTTCAGAAACTCTAAACTATCTACAAATCTACAAACATTGTCACATGCTTCAGAGTACTCTGCAGGCAGAATCACTTCAATTGAACATGAATTGTTTGTCGGCACCTTTCTTCAGTGCAGACACATCTCTAATGGAGACTGATGGTGGAAATAAAGCTTACCAGGATGATATGTTTTGCTTTCCATCATTAAAGTCCATTAGACATGTATAATGGGTATTATTTAGTCAGCTTCTGTACAGTAATTAGCTGAATGTTAATATTAGTTAGCTCACTAAACATTTAAAATCTCCCTGATTTCTAAAAAATAAAGTAAAATCTGTAGCAACAGTAGTGTTGTAGCACATTAGCTTATCATTTAGCTTTAGGATTTAATAATAATAATAATAATAATAATAATAATAATAATAATAATAATAATATTAATCTGGCAGTTTTCATTATTAGAAATGTTCCATTAATCAAGTTTATAGATGATACATTATCATGCATCATAAATAATAGCTGTTTAAAAATCTCCTGTGACCCCATCCACATGTCAGTTGACCCCATGTGAGGGTTGAGAATTTATGTGTTAAACTGACATTGGTTTGTTGTGCAGAATTTAACATTTATTTTAGGCCTGCACTTAATTTAGTTGGCTGTTAGAGGGTCTAGGATTTTATCTTGATCCAAAAGATCATTTAGCTATTCCTGATTTTGTTTTCAAGTTTTTCTGACTTCCTAATTTCCTCCTAATTGCCATGATGGTGTTTACATCAGTTGTGACTTTTGCTTACCTTTACATAACATTTTTCAAAGCACAAATTTTCAGCAATCAGTAATGCATTTAGGAAATGCAGAATGCCTTGCTCTGCCTTATTGCACAATTGCATGTGAACTTGAGTAAATATTATCATCCAGACGGGATGTTGTGAGTGATTGGTAGATTAGCATCAGTGTGGTTACAAACATTGCAACACTCTCAACTAGCTTCTGCATGAACATTGTCATTGGTTCTCTCCCAATGCCTTTCAAAGTCTCCCCCTTCGGGTTACAACCTGTGTGGCCTTAATGCATCCTTTTACCAGACGTCAGAGATTGCTTATCAGTTGTGATTTTGTTCCCCATGTTCCCTGTTTGAAATTCACACACATTTTTTCACAAGTCTAAGGGCAATTTGAGTCTTCCTTCCTTCTTAATGTGGGGTTTCCTGTCTCATGAGTCCTGTTAAACTTGTTCAATGTTCTGTGTGGTTCTTCCCATACAATGGCAGAAACAGGCAGAAAATGTATTTAATTTGTACTACAGTCCGTTACTTATTTCATATCACTTGCTGCTTTTGCGCTGTATAGCTCCCTAAAAAACCAACATGACCTAATAAAGATTTTCTTCTACTTGTAGTTATTATTGCATTTGCATTGTATGATAACTTTGTTAATGAATGATATTAACAACTGTAGTCAATTACCAGAATAAGAAACATAACACAGTTGCCACATTAGAAATTTGTCACATGGGAGAAGGTGAGAGAATGGCACAGATTCAGTTGATTTTTGTGGCTGTCATGTTTCAAAATTTTGTATGGATGGCACTTCAGTAACAACAAGCTGTTTGCTGGGGTAGCAGGAACATCACCGGCAAAATGTGCTGGTGGATCATTGTTTATTTGGGGACTATTTGGCGTAGGGGTAGTAATAAAGATTCAATGCATTTTGACATACATAAAATACCTAGATACGTATGCCAGGATAATAATAGAAGATAATGAAAAATAAACATATACAGTAAATAGTTGCAAGAACACAAAATGTGTTGATACCTTGCCCCCATGCTCTCCTTTCTGGAGTATGAGGAGACAAAGCTTAGCTGTAACATAGACATCTCAGTCTTGATCTGTGTTCAAGTAACCTGGTCAATAGTGCCATCATGCAAAACAGTGCACAGCTCTTATCTGATATTACGACTAGACATTGATTCTACTTGTCTTGCAATGTTAGATAGCTTTACAATCATTCATGTAAACAAAATAGCAATCATTTCAGTTTTAGCAAGTTCCATAATCATTTTTTTTCACTGTTCAACTCTAAAACTGTTTACTGGTTAAAGAAAAGATTCTCAGTATGAACAAGGGAACCAGAGGAACATGCTCTTAATTCTTGGGACCATGCATGCTACACCACCAGAAATCTCATGTGTACAACAACTTCAATGTCAAACTCTATTTCCTTCAAATCATTCAGTGAAACCATTTTCACCAACGAGAACTACTTCTTTCCTCTGAAATACTTCAGAGTGAAGCCTGGGGGAAAAGACCTTGCTCTAACATCTAAAGCACAAAGCTGTATTATGGGATGTAAATCCACAAAAACACTCAGTCTTTAAGAATGTGTCTGTTCCACCCTGTTTTATTGCCAAGCTGTATTTTGAAGATTGAAGTTCTGAGATCTAGCCAGTGTGGAAGTTTTACCTGACACATTCCCACCATGACCGTGGTTTGGATTTTTATTAAAACTGCATGGGAGCGGCTTGGGTGTGTCCAAGAGGTTTCAATTCAATTATGGCCATACCCTTCATTGCTCTCAATTATTAATATTTATAGCATGTTAACACAACACTGTCTCACCCTTAATTAGATGCAAGCCCAGGCAATGAAATAGAGCTGCTATACACTGTTCTTATTGACAGTCGTACATAATATATTCATATTTTCTTTTTTTAAGGAATGCTTTTTAGTTGTGACATTTTGTCCTACACATGTTTTGGTCATTTTTTAATTAACAAAGTTAAATGTTAAGAGTATGATTTAAAAAAAAATAAATAAAAATTTATATCAAAAGCATACATTTTAAATATTTTTTTTGGATATAGCTATGAGTAGTTATGTACTTGAGTGGTAGTATGTGTCTTTTTTATTTCTATTCACGTAAAAAAGAACAAACTACACGACCATTTTATCCGTTCCAATTTTAGTGCACAATTTAAAATGTCCAGCAGGCAATCCATCACCCTGGCGACGATTATTGCCCTTACTGATCTTGAGGTTGTTGGGTATTTTTTTTACATTTGGAGGGAGAAAATACATGTGTATTACATTATATGATACTGTGGTTCTATGAACCCTGGATAACCACCAGGGGTGGTGAGAATGACCTGGATGCACTACCTTCTTGTGAGCATTGTGCATGTATGCCAAAATGTTCCAACAAAGACACAAAGTGACATATAGCACTTTGGCATATATTTAAAATAAATACCACTGCCATAAAGCCATCTCTCCCTGGAAACTTCTCGCCAAGCTCTTGCCAGTTCAGTACTGGTTCTGAATGACAGGGAACCCTGGCTTTTATACAGGGGTCATATAACCAAGTTACATACAAACTAGCATTCTATTTTACCCATATTAAACTCCAGGGACTGTAAGAATCACCTGAATAATGTATGCCAAAATTTGATGAGGAAATGATACATTATAAGGCTAACTGGAAAGGTGGATTTTTGTCAATGGGAGGGGCAAGATTAACCTTTTAGATTGGAGATAGTCAGATAGCAGCAGGACATATTTCTTGGAATGGCACACTTCTAAGTAATGCCCTTAAGGAGACACTCATTGTACAGTGGCAGCCGGGCCAGTCTCTTTTCTTTGTGTCTGCGTCTTTACATTGTGCCAGATGGTATGAGAATTGGATGATCGCAACTCAAACAAAATAGTACTATAGGGTGTACAGAGCACAAGATGTAACATTCTTCAGGCTTGTCTTCATGGAATACTGCAAAGCCAGTTAATAGATTTACAAAATTGTTATGAGCATGGGCAGGAAACCAGGGTTTAGTCACAAGGTCACCCCAGAGTCATCCGGCTATCAATGCATACAAGTTGAGCTCATTGGCAGAATGTCTAAATCTCTTTGTCCATTTGGGATATCTATTTGTGAAACACAAGGCTATTCAGATTACTAGTGAGAGCCACATAGAAAACCAAGGCTTACCAACCATCTCAGAGCCATGAGCAAGGCTCAGTGTCATGTGTAATTTGGGCAGAATCAGAAGAAAGACATACAGTAGAGGGTGAGGCCATTCATGGTCCAGTGCATCCTGTCATAGTGGGCTGGCTAGCTCCACCAAGGAGAACCATATTTGACAAAGAGTTGACACTGGTGTGAGGCTTATCATGGAGCTGAAGAGCTTCCATGCAAAGCAGAGAGAGAAATTCGACTTTGTGACAGATCAATGATTGATATATCTGACTGTCAAAACATTGTCTGATTGGACCAACATATGGCAGCATATCACCACTGGTAAGGAAAAACTTGAGAACCAGATAGACCAAACTCAATTCTCGCTCATGATTGTGTTCTGATCTCACAACATGGGGTGCATTCACCCTGTGCCCAGGCTCCCCAGCCAGGGAAGACAGGACCACTTACATACATCTTGAAAACACCAGGGACACCAATGATGTCTTGAGCATTGAGAAAATTAGAAGCCAATAGCTATATTGGATTTTGTAACCCTGTGACAATGTTATCAGTATCACCTTCATATATGATGTAGTTGTTGCCAATAAGCAATGTTTTCACATTTAAATTGCCCTGCTCCCAGCATCTACCATTCACAGTGATACCCCCAAGACCCTTTAGTGTGGGGTGTTGTTAAGGGCCTGCCCCACAAGATGAACTGGGGGTGCTCAGGCACCCCCAATTCATCAATGGTTGTGGGCAATGTAACAGTGCTGCAAAGGTGTCTTCTTGATTTTGAAATCTGTGCTATCCTCTCTTCAGGGCCACTTGGACAACAGGCCCATGGAGTGACCCTAGTACACAGGACAGATTTTACAGAGTGGATTTACACATTGATCAGCTCCCTAGAGAGATCAACCTGTGCAGATTGTAGTGCATAACACATGATTCTCACTAGACTCACATCAATAACAGAGCCATTTCTAGATTTATTAGCAAACAGCACAGAATGTTACACTTAGAAAGGGTAACACATGAAAGGCTAGCAATGCTAACGAGGACAAACCAAATGGAAGATAAAGGGCACTACAAAGTTCTGTACTATTAGACCAGAAAACACAAGAAATTTGTGAAAAATACACTCAACACAGCAGAAGAGATGGTACACAATATGGCCAAAAGTGTGTGGACACTTGATCATCACACCCGTATGTGCTTGTTGAACATCCTGTTCCAAAAACCATGACCGTTAATATTATATATTGGTCCTTCTTTGTTGCTATAACAACCTCCACTCTTCTGTGAAGGATTTGCAGTAGATTTTGGAATGTTGCTGTGGGGATTTGTGCCCATTCAGACACAAGAGATTGTGCTAGTGACCTTGTAAGCTGATGTCAGACAAGACAGCTTTTTCATGCAGTCAGTATTCCAATTACATCCAAAGGTGTTCAGTGGTTTTGAAGTCAGGGCTCTGTGCAAGCAATTCTTTCACACCAACCTTGGCAAACCATGTCTTTATGGATCTCACTTTGTGCACAGGGGCATTGTCATGCTGGAACAGTTTTGGGCTAACCGCCTTAGCTCTAGTGAAGAAAAATAAGAAAGAAAAATCATAAATCTAAGGCATACAAAAACATTCTATACAATTGTGTGCTTTCGGCTTTGTGACAACAGTTTGGGGAAGGCATACGGGTGTGATGGTCAGTTGTCCACATAATCTTGCCCATATAGTGCATGAGTCTATTGCCTGCTTTGTCCAACTGGTTACATCTAACAGACAGGTTACCTCCATAAGATGTACATGTGATCAGACTCATAGAGATAAGCATCCCTAGGCAACCAAGTGGAAGTGTCAAGAGGTCATGATGGATGCAATGGAACGTCTTCACTCTGGTCAAGCTTAGCTGATGGTTTATTTTGGATTTGGATTATTATTCAATAATTTAATTCAGTAATATTATTATTGTTACAGATGAGCCTCTCATTCCAGTCTTGAAAAAAATCTTAATTCCTATATCAGGTGTGGTGGTACTGTAATAGAAACTCAACAAAAATGTATGCCAACCTTAAAGTACCAAACCTTTAATTAATTAACTTAATTAACTTAACTTAGCCTTAGCTTATAACAGCATAATGCTTAAATGACTCATGTTCATATGCATATGTTTAGAACTTGGCTACACCAAAAGAAAGAGAAACAAATGATATAAACCTGTCATGAATGTCTAGCAAGGTGACTACATCACTTTTACCTATGTAAACTAACTTACAATCAGATATATCAATATGCCAGCATACCTGAGACAGGAAGTCAGCATTTTATTGCCATTTATTGGCTAGCTCAGATGGGGTGAGTGTTGAAATGGAAAGAATTTGTGTACCAGTTGATGCTTTGTATTTAATGTTTTAAAGCTTGTCTACAGGACAGAAAGTGGTGGATTGAAGAAAATCACAGGCAACTGCTTCATTAGTGTTGATTTCACTTGCAATTCCAGACAGCTTGACTAGGGTGTGTTTTGTTGTTAGTTAATGAAAATAACAACGCATCGTATCAGTTTGGTTTATGTAAACATGTAGTGCATTATTTGTCACTTGGTTTTAAAACATGGCACAAATGTCCTTTCTTTCCATTGGGGTACATTATCAAACATACCTATATCCATTTCCTGTGACATAAGCCCTTTCCTGAGGGTTTAGTTAATGTTGGATTGTTTATTTTATATTTACTTGTATTAATTCTCTTGAATTACTCATTTCCTCCCTGCC
The DNA here is from genome assembly GCF_001660625.3 of Ictalurus punctatus. Taxonomy (NCBI): domain Eukaryota; kingdom Metazoa; phylum Chordata; class Actinopteri; order Siluriformes; family Ictaluridae; genus Ictalurus; species Ictalurus punctatus. The sequence continues at coordinate 14,358,408 of NC_030437.2, read as the reverse complement.
ATAACAAGCTTATACACAAATATCTGTTTCAGATTTTGTGCCCTAAAGACACTATTGTTTTCCAGTGCTCCAAAATAAAGCCAGAAAGTCTATACACGAACATGTCCACCCTTTCTTTTAAATCAGACATTAGTCATTTCTTGCTTTATCTTTTGTACAAGTAGTTTTCCCCCCACAAATACATCTACATCACTGCCAAAGGGAGGTGCCATTCCGTGAGATCCTTAGACATTTCAAAATTCAAGACAACTGTATGTGCTCAGAAGTGAACTACAACAGTGATGGCATGTCATGTTTAACATTTGGGCTGGATTTGTGAGAGCCCTGGGAAAGATGGTTTCAGATGCAATGTGGTTCTAATTCTTGCAGCCTGCTCTGGTGGTGTAAGCGTAGTCTTTATCACATGTGGTATCCAATGTCTGGCATACCAGACATGCCCTTTCAAATGTGGAACGTGAATTTCTCCATGGTTTTGGGGTAATTTTGATACCTTTAATCAACAGTATTACCATCAATTTTACTAATTCTTTTTCAAAGAATACTTTGATATGTATCTGAAGAGAAAGGAATGAATGTTATCAAACAGACTCAGCAGACACAACCTCATTATTAGCAGTTAACATAGCTGTTGATGTTTTTCAGTATTCATGCAGGAATCAGTCCACCTCATTGCAAGAGTGAAATACCATACATACCTCTTTAACATTCATTCTCTGATCTATACTGTATGATCATATTGCTGGAAATAGCTTGGAAATGAGTTAACTGGATGAAGGCAAAAGTACAAAACATTCATGGTTTTACTGGCAATAAAAGCACTCACATCCACATTTTATTCCACTATGTTAAAGGTGCTGCAAGTCATTTTTTGTTAACAATGAAAGCATTGAGAATGTAAAGAAAAATATATAAAGCATGAAGTTCTGTGATCTCTCAGAACTTTCAGGTCAGATTTGTCATGGGGTTTTATTCCTTATATGTCATGTGTCTTTACGGATACATAATATGTAATCATGTCACAGTCACAAAATACCATCTGGATACTATCAAGTACAGGGTTTTGAAGAGGAGTTGGAGTATAGGCAAAAATGGAGTATAACTAAAAATCTCATCAACCTTTGTGGACTTCCATTGGTCCAAAATACAAGTGAAAGGTAAAAACCAGGATTAATTTTGTTTTGGCCAGAACATGGCTCGGCATTTCAGAGATGGTGAAAACTCTGGAAGTGAAAAAGAATAATGTGGAGTTAATGTTGAATATCTTACCTCTCCAGCAGTTTACTTAGCTAGTAAGCTGGCAAGTTAACAAAATCATTCTCAGACAGTTTACCCTTGTTGTAAAATTTGTATCTAACAATAACTAGTTGTGAAGTTTTTGTTTGTTTGTTCGTTTTTGTTTTTTGAAGTTAGATGCTTTCACTACAAAAAAGGAATTTCAAGAAATTAAAAAAAAATAAACTGTTTCTGGGAAATTAGTCTTATTTTTTGTGTAAAAAGAAAAATGATCTTGTCAAGCATGTTTTGCATTAGAAAAGTAATCTCATTTTAAGAAAATATATCTAATATATTAGCTAATACTGAGCAAGATTTAACCACTAATGGTTTTCCTCATTTTAAGACTAAGACCACTTGCACACTTACATTTTTCAATGAAGCAGCTATGTGTCATGGTTATACTGAAATCCACAGTGTGGACAACTATATTACCCATCAGCCCCAGCCATGTCACATGGCCATGTCACATGTCCCACTGATCACTCACACCTGTTCTGTGTTACCCCTAATAAGCACCCCTATAGAAGTTCTAGTTTTTCAGCACCTAATTGTCAAGCTTTTGTTGTCGTCGTCGTGTTCATGTGTTATCATGTGTCCTACAGCGGCTCTCGTATTCTGCATGTTTTTGCCTTGTGTCCATTGTTATGTTCATGATTCTTGTTTTGGTTGTTTGTTTTGTACTTTATTCAATAAAAATCTACACTTGCATCCACCGCCTTCTACATTGCATGAAATAAAATGCTAAAAATAGCTATGCTTCTGGTGCCTTAATTTAGGAGAAAGTCACTTATATTTATTATGTTGTTTGAAGAAATTGTAATTTCCCCTCTAATTATTAATCTTAGATTAAGGGATAAAATCTCATTTTAATCAAGTCTATCTTGAATAACTGAGTTTTTGTTGCTTGTAATAAGCACGGTTTGCTTACATTTTGGTACTTTTGTCTCGTTTTAAGATCCAATCACATTTTTTAATGACCAGATATTTATGTTATTTTCAAGAAGTCAGGTTCGCTTACCCCATTGGCAGACTTTTCTGCTTGATTTTTAGTACACTTTAACTAGATTTAAGTGTGTCTTGCTTGTTTCAAGCAAGACATTTTTTTTTTTACATTGTTGTCTCTAGAAAAAATGTTTGAATAATCCAGTTTCCTCCACACTATAAGAAACAGAAATTCCTATCACACCAAGAGACGAGATCCAAGATTCCAACATTTTCTACATTGCAATAACATCCACATATCTTGATCATTAGTGTGTCTTTAAAATGTAGGAATGCAGATAATGTCCAGATTCTTGGCATAGTATAAAGCCAGGTCTGCACAGTCCTGTGGAGAAGAAACAGTGTGCTGAATGCAGGTTGTAAATTGATGAAGATAGCAAAAATTACAGTCACACACTGTGGTCTCAAAAGAAAGGTTAAACTATGCACCTGACAGATTCAACTTGCGATTTAATCTCTATTACTTCTTACTTCATAAGCTATAACACATTGTAGAACTAGAGGGAAGACTTTGTAATGACAGATAACAGCTGAAGCTTATACCTTTAAACAAACTAGGTTTTGTTTGTCAACTCTCTGGGCTGATTGCAATGAAAATATGGGCATAAATATTGTAGAACATGCCTGAAATTATCCAGAATATCTCAGTATTAGGTAAGCCAGTGGAGCTTATAGTGACATTGCACCCTCTGAAACAGGTAGAAAAGACCTGGATCCGTAATGTTAATATATAGATATAGATATAGATATAGATATAGATATAGATATAGATATGAAATAATTCTTCCACATAGAATATAAACAATTCCTGTTGTTTTTATTAATGGAAGAAAGTGTCATGACTTTTTTATAAACTTTAATTAACCTAGTACTTTTACACTGTCACTCTTTATGTTGTAATTTCCTTATTTGGATTTATTTTGGATCTAAGTGTAACACATGACAGAAATTGTCACAAGCATGAACAGTATTGATAATGGCATATTTTGGACAAAATTAAAGATGTACACCTTTCAATGTATAGGTAGATGCTTTATTTAGAATTCAGCATTCCAGTCAAAGCATAACAAGTGCAACTACAAGGGCAAACCTGCCTGTCATCTAATTTCCACGGGAATGTGTGTCCCAGATGTTTCCTGCCTTTTCATCATGGTATGCACGCAAAAGTCAAATCCCCTCATATCGAGAGGGATCTCAGAGTTCAGAAATGGGAGTTCAGACACCCAGGCTGACATCTGAGAATCTGTCGATTTGCTCCCAAGTTCTGTGATCCAGTAACTTGCACACAATTCCCTTCAGGCTGGATATGTCAAGTCAGCTTACATTAGTTCTGTTTGCCATCTCTTTAATCTTTTGCTTAAAGCATGGTGCTGAGTTTTTAAAGGGACTAAATGAAAGCAAACTGCTTTTGTGTCAGTAATAAAACCATTACTTTGAACATTTTATTTGATACACCTCATTATATGTAATATACACGCACCATCTACTTTATCAGAAACACCTGTACACCTGCAGATTTGTGCAATTATTGAATCATGTGGCAGCAGTGAAATGCATAAAATGACCTATAGGTACAGGCCAAAAGCTTCGGTTAATGTTCACATCAAACTTCAAAATGCAGAAAAAATGTGATCTCAGTGACTTGAACTGTGGCATGGTTGTCAGTGCCAGAGAGACTGGTTTGAATATTTCAGAATTGCTGAACTCTGGGGATTTTCACACATAACAGTCTCTAGAGTTTACACAGAATGGTGTGAAAAAGCAAATATCCAATGAACGTCAGTTCTTTGGGTGGAAATGCCTTATGGATAAGAGAGGCCAGAATAGAATGGCCAGACTACTATAGTTCACACTGATCCTTCACCACAGCCCCCAACCTCAAGCACTCTGACCTTTCTTGACCCTTTACCATTGAGGTGGTTGCCTCAGAGACTGGCGTGGGGGCCATCCTGTCTCAGTGCTTTGGAGAGAGACCCAAGGTCCAACCAGTAGCATTCTTCTCCTTAAAAAACTGTCCTCAGCTGAATGCAAGTGATTGTGAGCTGCTTGCCGTGAAATTGGGACTGGACGAGTGGAGACACTGCCTGGGGCCGAGGGGGGGGGGGGGGGGGGGGGGTAGACGGTCGATGGGGAACACCCATTCAGTATATTTACTGACCATAAGAATCTGGAGTACCTATGCAATGACAAGAATCTGAATCCCAGTCAATCCTGCTGGTCCCTGTTCTTTGAACAATTAAACTCTACCCTCTCCTACAGACCAGGCTCAAAGAATGTCAAAGCTGGTGCCTTGTCCAGTATGTACTCTGCCAATCCACAGTCCAGTCAGCCAGAACCAATCCTGCCCCCTTCATGCATTGTGGGGGCCATCCAGTGGCAGTTGGACCAGGTTCTGGCCTGGGCTCCTCTCACCCGGAGTCCAACGGCCAGGTAGAAAGGGTCAACCAAGAAATAGGCTGCATGCTCCGCTCCTTTTGTAGCCAAAATCCAGCAGACTGGTCACAGTTCCTACCCTGGGCGGAGTATGCGCAGAACTCCCTGCATCACTCAGCAACACAGTTGACTTCCTTTCAGTGCACCCCAGGTTATAAGCCACCCTTGTTTCCCTGGAATGCCACTCCCACTGTGGATGAATGGTTCCGGCATAGCGAGCAGGTGTGGGCAAACACTCACCAAAGACTGCAACGAGATGGTCAAGCCTCCAAAGAACAAGCTGATCGTCACAGTAGACCCACACCCTGCTATCAACCAGGAGACAGGGTGTGGCTTTCTGCCAGAGACTTACAACAACCCCAAGCCTGTAAAAATATAAGTCCCCGATACACCAGTCCCTTCAAGAAACTGAAACAAGTCAACAATGTCCCATACAAGCTGGACCTTCCCCGACACTGATGCATAGCCCCCACATTTCATGTGTCCCTTCTGAAGCCAGTAGTGACGGGTCCCCTCGCCACAGAACAACCAACCATGACCCCAACACCCCCCCTCGACATTGAAGGCCAACCGGCCGACATTCTAAATAACATCCTGTCCCGCCGTCGTCAAGCAAAGCTGCAGTACCTCATTGAATGGGAGGCATAAGGGCCTTAATACCAATGCTGGATACCAGCACATGACATTCTGGATCCCGACCTCTGCAGAGAGTTTTATGTTAACCACCCAGATTGCCCAGGGCCTCGACCTAGGGGAAGGCTCAGAAGAGGAAGTGCTCCCAGAGTGAGCCCTTTGGCGGGGGCTTTGTTAGGTTAAACCGCAACTCAGACTCCATTAGCCAACATACACAGTGGCCTGCAATCATGGCCACCACAGACTCCACTTCCCACAGCACACATACACTGTCAAATTCACACTCACCTGTTTCAGAAAGAAGGTATGAGGACCCAAATGGGGAATAAAACTACAGGGCTGTTTTAAGACATCTGGTGATTTATTGCAAAAAGTCCATTAATACACAATGATATTTCTTACTAATCAGTGCATATAAACTTTGAAATGCTTTGAAAAATGTAATAATGGAATAACTGATATTTATAATATATGTGGTTAAGTTTGCATACATATACAATTTTACAGTATGTTTTTGTGTAATATTGTTCTGTTCATATACAGAAATGACTGTAGAGTACATATCAACAAGGAATACTAAAACATTTGTGCAAAGACTAAAAGCTCCTAAAGCACATTCTCGTCCAAAACACTTGGCATTAGCCTTCAAAAGAGCTGGAAAACATATTCAGTTTTCAACAGCCAGACTGGTAGAGAACATAAAACTCTGGGACCTGGAAATAACCAAATTGGCTGGGTATGAAAAAGAAAGAAAATGCTCTACTCTTACCTGAATTGATATTAAAAAATAAAAATAAAAAACATTTCTGACATACTAATAAAGAAAATTATTACATTGGATATGTGGTTTCTCATATGACATTAGCTTTGTATCATTTAAAAACAGTATACAGTGAGTTAGTCAACATTCCCCACGACACATGAATTTAAATGTGGTCTGTTCAGCTGGCGGTGGTCATAGATGGAAGTCAGTTTATGCAAGGGAGAGTCTCTGATCTGCAATTGCCAGTCAAGTCTCAATTTGCTGAACTGCAGTGCACATTAAATGCTAGCCAGGGGCAGTGTGAAACATATGTATACCTCTTTGTATGCATGTCCACACATGCTGAGACCTTCCAACAAAGTTATACAGTGATGTTTTATGTGGTATTTGCAATAACAACCTGTTATAGGTGTATGTGCCCTCCATGGCATTTCCTACAGGCAGATGAACAGTTGGTCTGAGGATCTGATGGCTGCCAATCTAATAATGTAGAGTGATTACTGGGCACATCAAGGAAAGCTCTGCAGGCTCAACCTCATTGAAATCTGCAAGGCCAATTGGCCAGGTTCACAAAGTTTGGTGATATGTCTTTGAGCAGGTACCCCGAATTCAACCACAAGTTTACCCAGAGTTTATCACCATGTAAATGTAATGTAATAACACCCCAATTCCCCAATTCTTTTTGTTGGAAGTGATTCTTACCAAAAGGCCGTTTTCAGGGATATACATTTCAATTTAGCCTTCTCAGTGGCAGAGACACCACAATCAACACTGTTGACTGGGCATTGGTGAAGAAACCTACCTTTACCTCATCAAACCCCAGATCTGGGCTACCACTTGTAGGTATAGGCAACCCAATGTCCAACCCAATAAGGTGCTAGTAACTTAGATGATGTAAGTCAATTTCTAATGTGTACTTCCTAATGTGACTTCAAAATATCCAAACCAGTCAAATTTAAAGGAGAAGACCATTTCTGTTGAGGATTTCTGGTGCAATGTTCATTATCTAACACTACCAATCTATTCAGTTCACTATAGAAGCTTCTAATGTGACATTAATCATTTCTATATTAATCCTAGAGTGGAAGAGTGGACTACCACCATTATTTCCATGTTTTGACTTGGAAAAGAAGTCCAAAATGAGCTTGCTTGTTAAGATGACTCCCTGTCCGTAATGGCTCTAAGAGGGTACCTGTCTAATAAGTACCCTCTTTATTAGATTGGATGGTTTGATAGAGCACAACCCCTGTCCAACCAGTGAAGGACCCAAGATAAAAAGCCCAGTAGCCTCCGAAACCCTTGAAATGGGGGCTCTGGACATCAATGCATAAATCCATAAAAAGTGGATGGGGGTTGGATTGTAGACTATGCAGTTCACGAAGAGTCCAGTTTAAAACCCTATTTCTGACTGTACAGATTCAACCACTCATAATCAGCTGGTCACTGAGAAAAATTAATTAACTACTATATTTTAGCAAATAAATTAAAATTGATCTGTTACCATGCAGTGTCAATTAGTGCTCATATATTAGTAATGTTAGTAATGAATATCTTCAATATGTTTGCTTAAGCAAGTTATTTTCAGTAAGGGGAACTAGACAGAAATAAATGGTAGCAAATGGTGAGCTATAAAAATGACTAATATAATCCATCAATTTAATTTATTCTAGTCATTTCTCATGTATTTACGCATATCCCCATGATGGGTGTTCTTAATTTGATTGTACTTGACTCACCATTGTACTGAGACAATATTCAAATCTGTTTGTGTGTGTGTGTGTGTGTGTGTGTGTGTGTGTGTGTGTGTGTGTGTGTGTGTGTGTGCATGTGCATGTGTGTGTGTGTGTGTGTGTACATGCATGTGTGTGTGTCAAGAGAAGTATTATAGAAGTGTTGACTGCAATTTGAAAAGTCTAACAATTGCTTGTTTCCATGTTCCTAATTTCACAGATTTAAGCTATTTTCTGATTTTGATTTCGGTCTGCTTGTTTTGATTATGATCATCTATTGTTATGTGTTCACTCTGACAGTAGGTACTTCAACCCAAAATATGGATTCTGTCCAGAATATCTAAGGAATCCTAATTATCTCCCCAAAAAATCTGCACTTTCATCCAACCTTCTCTGGCACCATGTGTTACAAGTTAGGCATACTTGATATTTAGAACCATTAATCAAATCCATTACAGATTTAATCAGTGTTTCAAGTTAAATGTTAGTGACTTTTTAACAGGCAGCATTCTGCTTTGGCTTTGACTTCTTAGTGACAGAAAGGTCTGTCTTTTTATCCTGAAATAGAATGGATGTTTTAGACGTCAAACTGTTCTGAAAAGCACCTGCACTGGCTAGACAAATTTCCTTACAGCTGTGACATTTGTACAGATGTTGAGGCAAAGAAAAATAAAGGCAAAAAGAAAATATGCACACAATTCCTGTCCAGATCATGCAATAATATATCCCAGGTTCTTTTCCACCAAACCTCAATGAAATTCTTAGGTACAGTATGTGTTAGAAAGGAAACCTAAAGAAGTCCTCAAAACACTTTTGTCTTAGTAGTCAGACAATTAAACAATTTTTTGCATTCTGTTATATTCAAATGAACATCTGACTTTATTTAATAAGGATAATTATAATCCTAGTAGCACTACCTTTAAAGTTATCCTAATAGGAAACAGGATTAAACTTATTCTAGTTGTAGCTTGAAATTTGTTAAGAAGATTGATTGCATTATGGACTGTGAAAGACCATAACAGCACTCACACTTACAAAGCACGGAACATCTTTTGTAAAATATCTGAAATGGTGAAAATCCTGTGAATTTAGTAAATTAGTGAACAACATTTCTGTGGATTGATGCATTACACTTCATTATTCTGTTGAAAGGAATGCTGTTAAACTGAAATAGAAACGGTTAAACCCGTTTGTTTAAAATAGGTACAATAAAGGTTGATAGAAAGAAATTTCCCACATGATCTTCCAACACATTCATAGGGCAACTCTTCTCCCAGTTTCTCCCAGCTTTTAGAGCTAAAGTGTGTGTATGAGGAAACGGAAAAGAGCTCCATTCAAGAATCTTATCTCGATTGCTTCCTGAAAACATGGTCTGAGGACCAATCAGTACAGAGCTGTGAGGCCAGCTTGTTTCCATTCCTAGTGCAAAACACTAGGAACTAAGCCAACTTTAGACTTCATCCTCAACACCCAGGTTTCCTTTGTATTATTATGTGCACTGAGCCAACAATCAATTATTTCCCCCACAATCTTGCTTCCTCTTGGAAGGTCAGGAGAAATCCTGTTATTGTACCACAACAAAAGCACTGTTGTATGCTATTAGTAAAATTACAAATAAAAGGCTTCACATTATATTATACAGTTATAACGCAGAGCAAAATATATGTATATATTTACAGTCCTCTCCAAAATTATTGGAACTGCAAAGGTGACTCATTTGTTTTTGCTGTAGACTGAAGACATTTGGGTTTGAGATCAAAATTTGAATATGAAAAGAGAGTTTATTTCATGGTATTTATATGTATATGTGTTAAACAACATAGAACGTAGAACATTTTGTACCAGACCACCCAATTTTAAGGCGAGCAAAAATATTGGAACACATAATGGACAGGTGTTTCTTGTTAACCAGGTGTGTCCTGTTAGATTGATTGTTTAAACAATAAATAACTCTGAACATTTAATCTTATCTTTAGTCTTGAGTTTCACCTGTGATAAACCAACTTGATGATCAGAGAGCTGTCTATGGGAGTAAAGCAAGCCATTTTGAAACTGAGAAAAGAGGGTAAATCTATCAGAGTCATTGCACAAACATTAGGCATAGCCAGTACAACAATTTGGAAGGTCCTGAAAAAGAAAGAAACCACTGGTGTACTGAGCAACAGACACCAAATGGGTTCGCCAGGGAAAACAACAGCTGATGACAGAACAGTTGTGAGAGCTGTGAAGAAAAATCCAAAAACAACATCACCAACAACCTCCACAGGGCAGGAATGAATGAATCATAATCCACCATTTGAAGAAGGCTTCGAGATCAGAAATATAGAGGCCATAACACAAGATGCAAACCAATAATCAGCAGTAAGAATCAGACAGCCAGATTGGAATTTGCAAAAAAAAAAAATAAAATACAGAGGTGAGGCACAAAAGTTCTGGAACCAATATATAAACCTACCATAATAATACAGAATAATCTACCAAAGTGATGGAAAGGCCAAAGTTTGGAGAAATAAAGTATCTGCTCATGATTCAAAACATACAAGCTCATCTGTGAAATATGGTGGAGGTAGTGTCAGGGCTTGGGGTTGCATGGCCACTTCTGGAACAGGCACACTAATCTTTATTAATGATGTAACTAGTAGCAGAATAAATTCAATTTACAGGAACATTTTGTCTGCATATTAACAGAGAAATGCATCCAAATAATAGGGAGGAACTTTATCATGCAGAAAGAAAATGATCCAAAAGTGGAAGGTTTTAGACTGGCCAAGTCAATCAACAGACCTTAATTGAGCAGCATTTCGCCTCCTGAAGAGGAGAGTGAAGGGAGAAACCCACAAACAAACGACAACTGAAAGAGGCTGTGGTAAAATACTGCTCTCTATATTCTAATAGCCATCACTAAACTAGATAATCTGAGAAATCTGTAAATTGCCACTGTAAATTCAACATGGTCCAGCTGTATTAATCAGAAAACTTATGTACACTAAATGAAGAATGCTGTGAAAAATAAAGCATCTAGAAGGGAACAGTATTCAAGGCATTCAAGAGAGATTAGTGGCATTGCTTTTCAGCTCTCATGAGACCTGAGAATTTTAAAAGGCTTGAAAAGTAGTGCTGAGCTTGCTTTGCTTCTTCCTGATAAGTAATTATTTCGCTTGCTAGGTTCTGGTGTGATTTGTCTCCCTTCCAAACTATAACGTTAGAACATATGCAACATAGTCAACTAAACAAAAAAACAGCTCTTAGATGTCTACCCGTGGCCTCAGTGCAGTTTTCAATGATATAGATCGCCATAATCGCCTAGGCAAAATGGAACATTTTTTTTTTGTGGGGGGGGGGGGGGGGGGGGGGGGGTTAAGGAACATCTCCAAATATAAATATTGACATTGATATCCACACAAAGCTCTGCGCCGGCTATTTTTTACTGGTATTTTGCCACTGGGTACAATTATTCATGAACTTATTAGCTGCCAAAGCTATAGTAATGCACACTATTACCCAAAGCAGGTGGAAGACACACAGGAGAGCTTTTACTCGGGGCAATCATCAGTAAATGGTAACTCTTGATGGCCTTTCTGTTGCATTGTGTGTAGCGGTAAAAAACTTCCAACAGTCAAACACACATCTCTATATTTGTGCCAGTGCAATCATTATTTGCTTGATAATTCTGGTGTGTTACTTCAGCTGATTGTGCTGAGCTGAAGCAGGAGGTGTGCAAAAGGGGGTGTGACATTCAAAATCTGCCAATGCAGTAAGATTTTCTAACCTATTTTGTTCCAAAAATGCACACACTTTTCTGCCTCCCAATTAAAGAACAAAAAAACTACTAAAAGTACAATTCACACTGAAAGCTTTTACAAAGCATATTTTTATAGTTCAGACCATATTTTTATGGTGAGCACGCAAAATCCTCACCCCTCCACACTTTTTCAATTCAAGATAAGCATAAACATAAGCAATAACATCACATAAAATAACATAAAATATCCAGTTTTTTTATGTAGTAGTCAGCAGTATCAATGCAGTTAAGATAAACTTAGCGCTTTACAGATTCTCTCCCGGAGAACTCTGTAAATGTTTTAAAGCGTGTGTGAAATATTATTTTTTTGCTGTTAGAGCTCCCGCCTCTTCAAAACATGGTGGTACTATATGTGCACTGGCTATGCTAAATTGCCTCTAGTTGTGAGTGAATGTGTGTGTGTGTGTGCGTGTGTGTATGTGTGTGTTTTGCCCTGTGATGGACTGCTGTCCCATCCAGGGTGTATTACTGCCGCACACTCAGGAATATGACAGTGAACAGGATAAAGCGGTCACTGAAGATGAATGAACAAATGAATTGACCTTTTCCCTGCAGTGTCTCTTCCCTGGATGGCCTAGACGCTTGCACTAGCTTTCTGTTGCTCTGGATAACCTCTCTTGTATAAGTCAGAGACTTGCAGCCAAGAACTACTGCTGTGATTATTACCCATTTTAAGCTCATCTCCAGACTTCTACTCACAATATGTTTATACCTAACGTCCTATTAAATGTTTTTTGTCATTTTTGCAACTTGACTGTATGACTCTATAATATAATAATCAAAATGATACTATATTGCTTGAATGTAGCGTACACCGTTGCATGTTCAGAATTTTGATCCAACCTAGTAGATGTACAACTAGCTGATTCTACAAATCCAACCGTTAATGGTTATAATAGACGTCTTAACCTAGAATCAGGTCTGTAACTCATTATAAGATGGCAAAATGACAACTTTACTTACAGAATAGCATCACAGTAAGCTATTTAAGCAGCCATGAGACAGCAGTCGAACAATCTGGCACTGTAATCGAAGTATCATTTGATTGCCAATTATCATTTGATCTTTTAAATGGTGAATTTTGACAATGATGTTGCAACTAACATAAATTCGTAGAACATACTGTCCGTTGTTTGGTCACAAATTCCAGCCAGGACATTGTGCACAGAAATAAAATTTGTAGGTCAGCCACAGAATAATAAATAGCTGAAATACAGGAGTAATTCTCCAGATATCCACAGCAGCAGTGCTCATGTTTAATTTAAAACCTCTGCCAGCTTTTTACACATACAGTCAGATTGCAAAGATCGAAACATTTTGAGGATTAATGTGTCTCTGAGAGCTCTCCAGCTTCAGAAATGTTACCTAGTTCCAGGAAAAGCTGGTGATTACAGATGGTGCTGAATTCCTCTTACAGCTGATGTTCCATTCAAAATCTGTAGGAACGCTCTAAATTTTTATTGTTTGCATGGCAGTAAAGAAACGAAAAAGTCAATCATAATAAAAAATACGAAGTAAAAAGAAGTCAGTCATAGAAGAAAAGAGGCAAACTTGAAATAATGCATATTTTAGCTGATGTTTTTTCATGCTTTTGTACGTTAATTATCATGGTTTAATTTATTTATTTATTCATCTGTAGTAACCTCTGGTCAGGGTCGCAGTAGAATGTAGGAACACTGGACGTAAGGCATGCACAAACACTCACACACACGCACACGTACACACACACACACACACACACACACACACACACACACACACACACACACACCCCTTCATGTGGCACTAAACAAGATATCCATAACTGTACACAAATAAGTGCAAGTTCATTTTAATCATGCAATCATACTTGGACAGACTGTGTGCATGTAAAACTAGCTGGATGTTGAAAAAAACGAAAGTATAGATGAAAAGCAATTTCACCAACAATTATTGTACTTATTTCCTTAAGTTGAGAAGTTATGCCTTTTTGCTGAAACGTTAAGCTCAGATTTACTATCACAATGAGAATTCTGGGTAAACTTTTACGTTGTGCCACTAAAGAGTGGGTTAAATATGCAATCTGTTCATCTGAGCTGGGATTTGATTATTAATATTTTAAAGAGTAGTGACTTTTTGAATAAAATACTGTACATATCACCTTACTATTCAAAAGAAACACATACAACTGTAAATGTATATGCTGTATACTATGAAGAGTCTCAGTTATGAAAATCAGTAGTGCTTTGCTCTGTCCTCCTCTGAGCAGCAAAACATTATGCACTCAGCAACAAAGGAACTTGATTTCTTTGACTTGAACACCCTCAGGCGTCTGCAGAATGTCAAGTGGTCACACTTCATCAGTAATGAGACCATTTGGCAGCACAGTAACCAGACCCAGGCCTCAGTTCCTGCCAGACAGTGGTGTCTCAACTCGTCTAGCCACCTAATTCAATTGCCACCTGACAGAGCTTCTACTCGGCTCTGCCACTTTAACCGTCCTCCATTCCTACACTGTCAATACCATTTACCATGGACTAGCTACCACGGAAAGTCTCATAATTCATATACCAATTTATGCTGGGTGCTTCTGCTCAGTCCTCTTAAGCTGCTATATATATAGACAGAAAAAGTGCTGGCGGGAGCATCTTGTGTAACAATAGGGGGGTGGGGGGGTGGGCCTTTTTTTTTCCTACAGAGACTCTGTTCTCTATGTTAGTTTTTCTTGCTTGCCCCCTGATCCGCGACCTGTTTAGTTCAGAGATAAAAAGCACTTGACGTCATTGGGCACTTCCATTTTTCTGTTTCTCAAAGCTGTTAGGGACAAGGCAACGAGGCTGTAAGCTCAAGTCTAAGCACGAGCAAGCTTATTTAACCAAGTTTAGATCACACAATGAGGAGCATTATTTATATATTTCTTTTATTAAGCTTAACATTTGCATGAGATACTAAATCAAGGTCAGAAAATCTTAATGTATAAACACTATTTACTTTTTAGTGCTCTCAATATGCCATTTTGAGCAAGTAAAGAAAGTTAGACCACAGGAAAAAAAAAAGTAGTGGCCTCTTCACTAGGGTTATGTTCATTGATTCAGGTTCACTGATCAGGGTACTGTATATATCATTTGAGCTAACATGGAAGCATATGTCATAATATCCGACAACTTAGGTTAGTTAATCTGATCAAGTTTGCACGTGTTGTTTGAAGTACTGAATTAACCCATCAACTTTCACTAGTAGCATTAACTGACATGATAATGTTATGAAATGTAATGCAACTGACATGTAAACATGTAAACATTACTGTCATTTGTGACATAAGTGTCTGGGTTATCATTACATATATGGCAGAAGGTAAATCTCCCACTAGGTGACTGTTACTTTGCTGAGTTCCTTCATTACTCTGTCTGTTCCCAAGGATACAATACAGTGTGTTAGAATTGTGAACTTTGCCCTGTTGACTGGTTTCTTAGACAATAAGAAAGGCAATTATCTGTGAACTGACATGAAGAACACAGTAAGGGTCTCAGTTTGCTAACCTTTGACAGTTCACTTCTATTAGTTCCAGTAATATTATATTGCAGGACTCTAATAATGGATGTTAGGGGATGTGACTTTATCATCATTATTTAATGAGCCCTTCTTAAGTGAACACTTGAAACT
This sequence comes from Ictalurus punctatus, assembly GCF_001660625.3. Lineage (NCBI taxonomy): Eukaryota > Metazoa > Chordata > Actinopteri > Siluriformes > Ictaluridae > Ictalurus > Ictalurus punctatus. Next base: position 14,343,128 of record NC_030437.2, on the reverse strand, counting down.
GGTTTCTTAGAAACATGTCGTTGTGGCCTTAATATGGGTGACTTGCCGTCTTTATTAACCCAGCAGGCAATTATGTATCCTGTTAGAAGCTATCTTGAATTTCTTGATGACTTGGTGGTTAGCACATTTGCCTCACACCTCCAGGATTGGGGGTTTGAATCCTGTCTCTGCCCCGTGTGTGCTGAGTTTGCATATTCTCACCGTGCTTCGGGAGTTTCCGCAAGGTACTCTGGTTTCCTCCCCCAGTCCAAAGACATTCAATGCAGGCTGATTGGCATTTCCAAACTGTCTGTAGGTTGCGAATGTGTGTGCGATTGTGCCTTGTGATAGGTTGGCACCCCGTCCAGTGTGCCCCCTGCCTTGTGTCCCAAGTTCCCTGGGATAGGGTCTAGGCTACCCATTGACCCTATGTTGGATAAGGAGTATGGACAATAGATGGGGGTGGCTGTGACCCAGGTGGTAGAGTGGGTTGTCCACTAATCATAGGGTTGGCGGTTCGATTCCCGGCCCACGTGACTCCACATATCGAAGTGTCCTTGGGCAAGACACTGAACCCCAAGTTGCTCCCGATGGCAAGTTAGCGCCTTGCATGGCAGCTCTGCTACCACTGGTATGTGAGAGTGTGTGTGTGAATGGGTGAATGAGACAGTGTAAAGCACTTTGGATAAAAGCGCCATATAAGTGCGCCATTTACCATTTAGATGGGTGGATTTCTAACCCCGATTTCTATGATCAGCATCGAATTTGCTTCCGTGTGATACAGATGGAGCGCCAAAACATATATGCTAAACATTTTTCCCATAAAACTGTAGGGTGCTATGGAACATCTACTGAGTCTCATAAAAAGGAATGCTCTAATGTCTGACTGATGAGAAGTAGATGATTTAGGGAGAACACATATAAGACGTGTACATGATTCTTGATGGCTCAGTTTCAAACATTCTTCATTTAGATTGGCTGTTTACTGACTCTAAGCTACAACAGATCACAAATGAATGAGAGAAGTGTTAGAGTGGGATTATCTCAGGGTCAGATCAGCTCCAGATGTGCGTGATTTGCATTTATAAATGGCCTCGAGAGAAATACACTTTATAATACTGATTATCACCATGTGGGATAAATTTGTATCCCCAGTGATTAGTTAAAAACAATCTGTTTATGGCATCATGCATAGCAAGATAATGCTCATGCTGATCATTAACTCCATTTGGGTAAGGACTGTGCTTGGTGTATCCAGGCTGAGCTTCTTGGTCAGTTCTCAGTGAAATCAAATATTGCTGTATTTTTTTTTTATTATACTGGCCAGCTTGATACACTCCAAGTCTATAAATTATCTGACACCGTTTGATACACGGATGTGTTAATACTACACTTTTTGTGCGTGCCAAAGGGTGTTGTATTGCAGCACTCAGCCTTAGTTAGCTGAGCGATTGCTAGCCAACGTCTTGCCTTTACCTCATCATGTAAGTCCTGACCACATGTTTGTAATTTTTATTGCCCCTTTCCTTTGAACTTGGGAAGTAATATAAAAAAAAAATCAAAAAAAATCAAAGTACACTTTCTGGTTTGAACCCTACCGAGCTACACAAGTGCAGTGCACAGCTGGATTTACTGAAATGTCTCAAAGGATAATGAAACAGACAGAGATGTAAGTAACTAAAGGATACACTAATAATATTAAGCGTTTGAAAAAGGTGGCACCAGTTACTATGTTGGGCAAACAAACTGTAGTCTTGTCCCTATTTTTACAGCAGATTGGAAATGAAAACGATGCTGGGAAAGCGAGGGCTGTGCCTGTAATTTTCTCAAATGAAATCAGGCTACAATACAGGTGCTGAGAGGGTTTGGCTGAGCAGCAAGCATTTGTTGTTTGGTAACCAAACTGAAAAGCACATAGGGCTCATATGAAGTTTATTAAGGAAAGAACTTCTAATAATAATAGTCATAACAAAGCTATTTTTTTTTTTTAAATGTTATGCTGTAGTGCTTCACTTGCCCTGAAAGTTATACCTTAGGACCCTTTTATAAAGCTCTTAAAAGCTTCTTTTCTAATAGACCCTTTTACTAGAGTCTCTGTAAAGTGTGTTTTTTCTTCTTCTTTAGAACAGAAAGACTGGACCTTGGCATGCATTTTACTGACTGTGAACAAATGATTCCAAGGAAATTTTGGGGACACAGCATGGTGTATGGTTGCTTTGCAATTTAGTAATCATATCAAAGATAATGCCACAGAATTTCTTACTTTCTGCAGGCATTTCAAAGCATTATCACTGAATGTTTGCTAAATTAGTGCTGCAAACCATCCTGTAGTCATCATAAATACCCCCTTACCCCGTTAATGGCCTTTTCACTCTGTCCTTTTGATATGTCGTGTTCTAGATTTATGTGTTTAGGTGATATAGAGAGCTGATACATTACAAAAATATGGATTGTATGAGTGCCTAAAGGACTGGCATTTGGGAACATGGGATGTAGACTGCAACTAGCCTTGACAAATGAATTTTTTTTTTTTAAATTTTCTTTCCATTTTGTATATTAGTTTGCAGTTGTTCCGATGTCCCAAGATTAACCTTTCTGAGTTGTAACAACACACCTAGTTGCGTAAAATAAAAGAAACCGTTCTGCTTCAACATCCATTTCATAAAGATAGATGCTTGTTATCACTTGGCATGTGGGGGATGCTGGTACTCACCATGAACTCAAACTCCTAGGTTTCAAAGAGAGAGACGGTCCGCTTATCAGACACATTCCCAATCGTCTTCAGCAGTAGAAACTGTCCACAGGGCAAGCTGAAAATGTTTGTTTTCATAGTGAATGTTTGTGGATGTACCAGATCACGGAAGCCAGGGTAATCGCAGTTTATGTTTGTTTGTTACATTTGTTTGAATCTGAGGACTTCAAGAGAAAAGTACCTCGTTTATCAAGATGTGTAGATTTGAGATACTTAACATGTGCTTAGGAAAAATGTTATCATATTGTCATGTTTTCAAAATTTACTGAAACCCTGTCAATATATGACGTGTTATTTATTATGAAAATTTAAATGATGCATTATTTGGTCTTTAGCATAGATTATGAATGATGTATTAAGTAGTGCATTATCATGCAAACTGTAAAGTAGTTATCTAAAAAGGGAGAACTGCGACTGCGGCATTAACTATGAAATGTTCCTAATTTTGTCCAATGCTTTGGTTAATCATAGGACAGTGCTGCATTTGCCTATAGTGTCTGCCGACAACAAAACAAAGACTAAGAATTGCTTCTAAAGGACATTTATTCTCAATTAATCACCCAGGATTTAAAACTTTTTGTTTGCCTGTCCATTTAATAATACTTTGGTTCCAACAATGATTGATGTCATAAAATCTTTGAATGGTTGTGTGCAAAAGTATCAATATAAAAAATATGAGTGTGGAACAGCTGGTCTTCAACAATTCTATCCAAGTGATACTGACCTGAAACTCTTGCCATATCAAGTTTTTTTCTTCATTTAATGAAAGAAACCTCATTAAATCTATGCAGTTATGCGCAGATGTTAGCAACTGTTTCTTCCCCCTGTAATTAATTCCACCATGTCCAAAACAAAGTAAAAAGCACCAGCTTGTATGCTTCCTAAGCAAATGAAAGAGTTTGAATAAAATAATTTATCACTAACCGAAAGCAAGAGTTTGATCAACCTGGCAAATGAAGACCTACACCATAAATTTCAGTTCACAATGTCGAGTTTAGGGGCCTTTAGTAAAGAGTACCATGTTCGGCTCCAACCTTTAAAGGCCCAAAGAACTCGAGTCAGTATTGCAGGTAATATAGACTGAGATCCTTGTCTGGTTTTCGTACCTTTGTGGAACAAGCAGTAACCAGCTCATGCACAAACACTGACCACAAAGTAGAAGTGTGGGAAATGTCAACAAGCGCTAGACTGCTCATTGGGTCCTGGAAAGGCCACCAGTACTCCAGGCAATAGTCCAGGCATTTCATTGTGTCAGTGTCATTCTTACACCCCTCTCCATTCAGAATCATGTGACCTCAGACTACTAATCTTGTGTAATGGGCAAATACTAAAAGCAAGGGTTTGCTGAAATACAAGAAAAAGAATAAAGCCTTCCAATCATGATATTTATAAAGCACTCATTTCTTTTTGAGGTAGTTTACCACTTTCGATTTGTTCAGAGGTTGTGAGAGAAGGTAAACGAGAAATAAATCATTAACTTGTTTTATTTTACACAGAAATGATGACCCAGGATAGAGGTCATGACAGTACACGCATATACAGCAGATTCTGAAATGTAGCTTGAAATGTAATTTCTGTTATGACAAGATAGTGTCAAATAACATTGCATGTGAACTGGATTTCATTTATTTTTGCTTGCCTGACTGCTATCAGAAACAACAGAAAAATGTTTCATCAGGAGTTGGTAGGATCATTTTTACATGGGGGTCAAACAAACAATAGGTTACCATGATATATTGATGTGTTTGCTCAGAGTCAAGACCTGAAGACTGTTTTTTTCCCCCCACTATTTCGACACATCATTTACCAGCAGTTTTTTTCTCACAAATGATCTGAGTGCTGGATTAACCCCTTAAATACCCAGGATCCATCAGTGTATACAGTACACGCCTAGAAAGAAGGTTAAATCTAGGACTCCAAAGCATTATTCAGTTTGTGCCTCTAAGAGAATATTAAAGGTTCTTTAAGATTTCGGAAATAATTCCAAGTAGAACCCTTTCAGAGCTACTGAAGAACCCTTTTATGTAAGAGTGTAAGTACTGAATAATACAATCTTAGGAAAAAAAAAAGTTAAACATAGAAGATTTTAAGAGTTCTTCCTTTAAAGGAACCCTTAAAGGTTCTATGCAGAAACCTACAATGTCTCTATTAGAAAGAATTTCCTTTTAGAGCCCTTAGAAGTAGAACCCTTTTAGGAAAGTAAGAACCCTTAACTATCCCAAGAACCCTTGAAAAACCATTTATTAAGGGTGTAGCTGCTAAAACAATATAGATTCAGGAAAAATGATCTATTTCACACTGCAAGGGGGAGTGTGTAACCTCTTTGTGTGCTTGTGTGTGCATACCAAGATTTTATAACAAAGTCATAAAGTGACATATAAAGCAGTATTTGAAATATACACAGTAATCATTACCTTTTCCTTCTCACATCTTGGACGACATGAACGTGATTTGGAGCTATCCACTTAGCAGTTTGTGAGCATGGTTGGAGCCACAGAGCTGCATGCTCTGACGATAAGATTGCCTTAGTCCAGAGAAGTTTGCATTTGTTGGTATTTTTGTATGAACTATGAACACTGGATAATTGCCTGACAGAGTTCCCTGTCTTTCAGGCTCTGCACTGGCTTGGTGAGATAGTTCTAGGGAATGATTATTGTATTATAGATGTATATATTGCATGTGATATGTCATATATCAGTACAAGATCTTGGTATGCATGCACACACAGAAAAGTAAATATCCAAATGTTACACACTGCCCCTGGACAAATCTTGAATGCCTGAAGATGAATAACTGAATAATCTGAGACTTTAAGTGGTTAACCTAAGAAATCTCATTTACTCAGGTACTGAAGAAGGTTTGATAAGAAACACAAATACCTATAATTCACTACTGACTGTATTTAAGTAGTTAAAAAGTGACATTTCTTTCTTCCTCTACTACCATAAACAACGTGACGATTCATATTAAAGCAACGTCAGCCACCTGACACACAGTATACACATATAGTACACTATATTCTGTAAAAACTTTTGCATAAAAATCATTGATCACCGACAAAGTTATTTCAGTTGGAATTCTCAGTACAACATTTTAATTACTTCTATTTGTTTTAGTAACATTTGTACCTTATATTTGCACTGTATTATCAGAAACCTTGTGAAATGGAGTTATACTTTCAAATTCACACCCTCATTATACTGCAAATCAGATGTGTTAACTCTGTCCCCCTGATTTCCCCCTTACAGCCTGAACCATGTCAAACCCATTAGTGAATCTCCAGTATCTCCAATGTGGCAGGATAGCAGCTGACACTGCTTTTTACATGGTTGCTCTCCAAGGTAACGTGATAGCAAAATATTTATACAGCATCTTGATCTGTCTAAATGAAACTAAGCTTGTTTCTTAACTAATATGGGACAACAATTATCTGGCAAAGCTTTTCAAGTGTTTGTCTGACTGGGATGTTTATTGATAAATGTATCACCCTAGTATTTGGACAGCCATGATCACAGTCTTACTGTAGTTCTAGTTTAATAAGCATTCAAACATTTGATTATAAGACTTTTTAACCTTTGATAAATGGTTAATAGTACAATACATATTAGATGACATTTATTTCAAATCAAAACAGTATACATATGGAAAATAGCATATGAATAATTGAAATAATCCTAATTTTAATTGAACTTCCTATTTTTTCATTAATATCTCCTCAAACACTTAACACAGTTTACATCCAAAGGCAAGTCCAATCTGCATATATTACCTAACATACAACATATATTTCTTAAAGAAATAGTAATACAGCTAGACTTGTATCAGGTTTTAATATCAAACTATAACAATTCCAACCTAACTGTAGACAAAAGAGGCATTTTAAAAAAGACATTTAGTTTGCTCATCCAACAATGAAGTATCTGAGAACTGCTAGGACAGTTATTTTCAGTCATGTATTCACCTGAAAGATACTGCAAATGTATGCAAATGCATTTTGTAGACACTATCTTTGACATTTTTATATGTATATAAACACACACACACATATATGTATAACATAAACATGTGTGGACATATAATATGTGGACATAAACATTAACACAATCATTCACATTTTCAATTCAAACAATCTTTTTACTAAAAACAACTTAATTTATCTTGTATGTTGCAAATCTAGGGAAATTTAAAATAAATACAAGCAATTTGTCATTCGTAAATTAATATATACAGCATATTCTTTTTAAGTGATATTGGTCTCCAGGAACCTGTTGTCTTTGGTTATTTCCACTTTCCTTTGGAAATATAATAATATAATAAATATTACACATAATTACAATATTACATATAATATAATAAATACTACACACATTTAAAAAAAAACTGTTATCCATCACCAAGGGAAAAAACAATTTAGAGTACTTTTCCATCAAAATCAGTGAATGTGTTATTTAACCCTGTAACAGCCGAAACGCACTACCATTCTGATGGATAGATTTTGTTGTTCACTGAAAATCTAAACCTGAGAAGAAGAAAATCCATTCTTTAAAACACATTTGAGTGTGCACATGCTTACACATTTAAAATAATGTCCTTTTTATTTTTGGTAGCATCATAGACTTATTAATTTGGCATTCGAATATTGTTATCACAGATGTCCTCTCTTTTGTTCTCTCACATCACGACAAGCATTTGTCTTCAGTCTTTTTCATTTTTCAGGCTAGAAATGTGACAACCTTGAAGAAAACACCTGGGCCAGTTTGAAACGCCATTCACATTTGATATTGTCAGCTAACTGCATGCATTAACCAGTGGATGTGGGACTTGTGATTATGAAACTTCTGTAGTAAATACTTGTTCTGGTGATAAATGAACAAATAGCAGCTAGATTTCCAAAAAACTAGAAATCCCACAATTCAGTTTATGAACATCATGAGAACCAACAGAATGCCTCAACATTAATGTAGGCCAAAACTGGGTCACTAAATAAACTGTCAGTGTAGAACTATTCTGTGGAGGTTAATGCTGTAATCCTCACTGACCTTTCCTGCTGCATTGCGTGGTTGAGTTTTAAAGCTCTACAAATAACAAATATAGATATTCTCTGTTGAGTTACATGCATACAATTGAGGTACTCCTGAGGTCTGGTCTTGATTGGTACTATAGAAACCACAAAATTCATCATATAGTCCAGGGGACAATGTGGTTAGTCATCAAATAAAAAAAAAGTCAACTGTATCGCCTGAAAGGGGAAATTTGGTGTTCCTCTGTATTTAAAACAATTGAAATCAGATCCACTGAGACACACAGCTGTTAACAGTTGTACAATGCGGGACATTTTTAATGAAAATATGGATTGAACAGCAATTTGCTGAGATGTTTTATTTTTTTTTTGTCTGCAAAAACTGGACTGTTTTTATGCATCCAAATATCCTTGACATATGTGGATCCCATCTGTGATAGATTCCTGTAAAAGCAACACTACTGCAGTTCACATCGGCTGAAAGTGAAAATTATTTTCTAACAGTATCAACACAGCGCCTGTTAGATGTTTTTCCTTACCCATTTAAAAGCCTTATATGTTATCATACAACACACATTTAAAATGTTCTTCATTGTTGTAGACAGTTAAAAAAGTGTGTCATCCAGGGTAGCTGACGTGTCCCTTTCACGGTTGTTCCCTGATGTGAACGGAATGCAAACATCTAAAGGCGGGTATCAGGGAGACAGCACACACGATGTTTGAAAAGGTTGAGTTTCGTGTTTTGAAATATCTAAGACTTACAGAGTGCATATTTGGATCTGCCCCTGACGGAGCTTGATGTTTTGCCTTGTTGTATGGCAGACACCCCCTGTTGTTTCTTTCCTTTTCCTCCTGGAGCAATCGCCAATGTGTTGCAGCTCATTTGGCAGCATTCCTCTTACCTTTTAAAAGAGGCCATGGCAGCAAACACATAGGCATGTAAAAACAAACTCTCAGGGACAGGTTAATAGCACCCAGAGTCCACATTAGAAGAAGGAAGGGGGGTATGATGTCCTCAGGGCTGGGAGTCAAGGCAACTCACACTAACCAGGATCCTACCTTACAGTTATGTGCAATTATGACCTACGCCACTTTTATGCCTGAGGACGGCATGGCACTTGATGGTGGTATATAGAGATCTGCGCTTTACCTAAGAATGTCTGAGAATAATACCGGCATTGTGTAAAACCATGTCAGAATTGGTTATAATAGCACCTATTAAAATAAGGTTTTTGAGTCAAAGCCAAGATGACATTTAGCCTTGTGCATTGTCATCTTTTAGCAATGAGTTAATATGTAACTGAACGAGGGGATAAAATGGCTCTGAACTATTCTATAAGTCCACCATGGAGCAAATAAAAAGAAGAATGTGACACCATAAAAGTAATGATTTTCGGAACAAAATAATGATACAGACAGATGTTATTACTCCAAATTGTACTGCAGACATTCCATTAAACTTCCCTTTACCTCCGAAGTGCAAACACAGCCTCTGCTCCCTCGAGGACACATTAAAAATCCCTCCACGTCATTAAGTGTTTGTTTAAATCCAAAATATTCCATTTATTAAACCTCTTAAATGGGATGGAAATGTGAACTGTAGAATAACATTATAAATGAGGCTTGTGACTTAATTAGTGAAGTGATGTTCGCCTGGGGGCAACCACCGAATGAATGATTTAACGGCTAGCATGGGAGTGTGACTGTGTGCATTTTTTTCTCACTGTTAATTCATTTAAACAGGCTATGTCACAGGACAGAGAGCAAATACATAGCAGTTAGTTACTTTTCATACACTTTGAAAAAGAATCGTGGCAATCACTCATTCAGTAAAACAGCACTACAAATGATTAAGCCCTGGAGCGACAGCACTGCACAATACAATCAATTAAATGAAAGAATTCAATTCTCAAAGACACATTTCACATACAACACCTGGCCACAAAAAGCTGTAACATGTTTGCATAATGACTGCCTCGTGTTTAACCCCTTAAACCTGTCTGCAGGTCCAGACTTACATTACTCAAGCCTATAACTACATACCTTTTCCTATTAGTTACACGCCAGTACCTGAATACCTGAGTTTAAGATGAATAACTGAATAATAAGCTGAGACTATGTGGTTAAACCAACAAAATGAGTGAAATTTCCCCAAACCTGAAGATTAAAACATCGCAAAATCAAGACAGTGTGTCCTAGCAAGGAATGTCAGGAATGGCTATGGTTTTGACAGCAAATAGCATTAAGCAGACTTACAAAGAGATGAACTGATCTCTGTTTAAACATCCTCCCAACATCAGGCTCTGACGTCCTTCTGTCAAAAAGAAACACTACCTGTTGACATTGCGTCTGTTGGTAGACATCTTTACGTCAGAGATTCCCCTGCTTCTTTTTTCCCCTTTACTCTGCAAACACCAGATCATTCAGTGTATTTCTGCTTTCCATTGTCTGGTTCTGTCTACATTCTGTTCCTGAGAAAAATGGTGGGAAGATGCTGGTGTGAGGTCTACGTTAAAGAAATAGACACAGGCCTCGGTTCAGGGATCTGAAGTCTAAGCGAACAATCAGTTTTTACTAAGAAAACATCATGATGCCAACAACGCTAAACGTTTGCATGTGCTGGCAAGAAAAAGTGATGGGTTTGAATATACAGTGGAGAAAGTCATTACTGCATCTGACCTGTTACTTGTAGGGCAAAACATGTAAGGATACACAACAAAAGCCCTATTCAGACTGCCTTCATTTTACATGGGGAGGTGGGATAAAATAGGTTTTCCGGTGTATTTCTGGAATTTGTCTGAATTTGTCAAGTAACAGTAACCAATGGCTGGTAATATATATATCCTATCTGAATTGACATGCTGGTAAAGATTTCATGATATCCAATAGGATATCATCTCTCCCGCTGAAATCAAAACAAATGCAGAACAATAAACTACAGACCTAGTTTAAATGTCTTCCAGTGGTTTTAGTTAAGTTATTAAGTTCCTAGCACAGGTAGCATACACACATTTTATAGTCATGTGACCTACTAGCTAACTATTACAACTTGCATGGCCACAAGCCCTAGAAGAAGCGCTTACAATTAGGATCAAAGCAAACAGTTTTTATAAAATTAAAGTTTAGATTATGGAATTTTTATCATGGCAACCATGCGTATATCATGAAGACACATACAGAGATCGCTTATCCTGTGCAGATCAATCATAATTACGACAGATGTCCTCCAGCAACATTAATTAACAAACATACTGTATGCTCAGATATCTTATCCCATTCAAATAGTACACAAGAAGCATCCTCCATGAAGAAAGCTGTCTGTGGAGGTAAGTGTACCTGAGACATATTCACTTAGCCTATGTCATTATAACCAATGGTGCACAACAATATTATCAGACAAATGAGCAATCACCAGTCAAGTTTATTTCCATATACCTAAAATCTCTGGCTGCAGAGATCTGCACAAAGCACAGTGTATTCCGAGTGGAAAACCCTCCATCCCGCTGTGGTTATACAAAACCTCAAAGAGCTCAAACAAGGCGAACACGACCATGAGTACTTAATGACTGCCCAATTCCAACATGCCCTTTTTTCCATTAATCACACAATTTTCTTCCACTGTTACCTGGAATCATATGGTTGGATGTATTTTCCACTGTTACTGCATAAGTGAGAGATGTGTGACATTATTGCTCAATGTCTGCACAGTTAATCATATTATTTCTGCTAAGAATTTTCCTTTGATAAGCTATTCCACTGAGAATGCTACGAGACCACAACAATTATTTTCGACATGCATGTAGGCAAACACACTCTGTTTTCTTTTTGGTTCACACACTTTGCGTGAAATAGATAGCGAGAATACATTTTTCACTTACTATCTTAATTGAGTCACCAGAGAATTAAAGAAACTGGCTCGAGTTATTTGGAAGGCATTGTGCAGCTTATTACATAATGCTTTTCCACACAGGAATTCGGCTCTATGAGGCACTGAGGATATGCGCTGACCTTCTGGGCTACATCTCCCCAGGCAGCTGGGCTGCTTCACACTGTTATACCGCATGCTCCGTTGAGCCAAAATTAAAGAAAATCCAACTCATTAGGTGGGAGACCCCAGAGCCCTCAGGCATACTCACTATTCTAGCCTAACTTCTTAGATGGCTGTAACAAACTAGTCAAATCAAGTATTTTTTCTATCAGTGTTCAACCACAGGCATATTTATGAGATATTTATGAGTGTAGACAATGGGGCAGGTCGGAGGCACCTCCAGCTGACCTCGAGGAGTCTTGGCTCAGTGGGGTCCCGCAGCTGGCGCAATGAAGTGGCTTGGCCTCAGCAGAGGAGGGGGGAAGGAGTCATCAACGAGGCCTGCTACATTCCTCAGTGCACCCCAGCCAATGTCAACAGCTGCGGGCAGCGCCGAACCCCTGCTGCTGCTCACCTTGCCCAGCGGCTCGACAGTATGCTGACAGTGAAACCCTCCTGGTGTGAAAGGCCATGCCGTGTCTGAGGCTTCCACCAAACAGCACTAGTTCCACTCAACTTTAAGACAGGACTGGAGGCAGTAGTAGATACAGCAGGTTTAGTGCCTCAGTGGACAATGCCGAACAAATGAAAATATGTATGCTGGGCCAGTTAAATATTCAAGATTGCCATTACCTCTGAAACTGCCAGGATTTGTCCACGGCTCCAGACTTGCATTCCTCAGTCCTGTAATTACATACCTTTTATATAACTTTCATTGTAGTTATTGAATAATTCATAGACATTACTGAATAATATGATTTTCAATGAACTGAACAATAGGTTGAGAATTCAGAGGGGGTTTAACCCTTAAATTCTTTGATTATTATTCAGTTATTCAGTGAAACTAATAAGAAAGGTATGCAGTAATGAGAATGACAATGTAAGTCTGGACCTGCTGCCATGTCCAAGGAATTCAGAGGGTTACAATTTATTGAAATAGAGTACTTTTTTTTTTTTTTTTTTTTACCAAGATCAAGCCAACATGGTCTCACACCTGCAAATTCCTAAGAGTTTGTACAACGAAAGGCATATATATATATATAAAAAAAAAAGGTACAACGTTTAAACACATGATTATGGACAGAGTTATTGTTCATGCCTGTTTTTACAATTTCAGTCAAATGAAATCGCACTGTAAAAAAGAAAAGTTGACTTAATTTAAAATTTCAAGGCAAATTGCTGCACAGCTTTTTTGAGTTTATTCATCTCAAGGTTAAGAATTGAGTTAAGGGAACTTAAGTTGAGTAAACTCAAAAAAGCTGTGCAGCAAGTTGCCTTCAAATTTTAAGTTAAGTCAACTTTTCTTTTTTTTTACAGTGTGAAAAAAATCCAATCCCATGGAGTCAAGCATTGCTTGTTTTAATTCCTATGAAATTCTCTACTTGAACAGGTGGGTTACCTGTATATACTTGTACCCAGTCCCAAACAAATGTTCATTTGGATACATTACATTGACGTAAATGTCACTCATTTTTCTCGAAATGAATGATTTCATAAAAAGATTTGGCTGCACTTTACAGCCAAGGCAGGCTTTAGCCAATATCATCCCTGTCACGGACAAGAAATTCAAGACGCCCCATAATCAATATGAATTTCACATCTCTATGGAAGAGCACATTCCTTCCAAGTAATGGGATCCGTTATATTAGCCACCATGGAGTGAAACAAGAGGGACAGAGACATTAATCAAAAAGTGAGCTGAGGACGTTTCCTCATGTTTTCTCAGTCCCTGCCCTTTAAAACCACTGACTGTCTGATATTAGTCCAATGATGAGCTACATTCGCGTCTATATTTCCTTTTTTTTTTTTGAGGTACAGCGCACTGGAATCTGACGTGCTAAGACCTGCAACACAGCACCCCAGATACCAGTGACACAAGCGTCAGGCGAAGAACCACAGCCGCTGATGTTCAGTCATTGGGCTTATTGCAGACACTTCAAATGAAAGCAGATGTTGGACTACAGAGGCGTTGGTGACCTGAGCTAGCTGAGCACACCCACTTTCACCCCTTCTTTTCCCCCCATCTTTTCCAGGATACTCTTCCCTCAATCCATCATAAAACCATCAAAGTATAAAGTAATGCAGGGGGAAGAAATGCGGCGTTTCCTGAGCAGCCAAGTCTCAGCCTACATTGCCTTGTTTCCAGGTGCAGGTTGCACAGGCACTCCAAACCACTTACAGCAGTCGGGGAGCGTGCCTTTTAGTGGGCGGATGGGGGAGGACATGCCTCGCGTGCGTGTATGGGATGAAGGACATTTTTTTCCACTAAAATGCGTGCCGACCACAGCACAACTTTTAACATCCATCATTTGAACAAGCCCTTGTTCCACTGAATGATTCTACAGCTGTGACTCTGAAGGACAATTACCCATATAATCCATTTAGATATTGTATTCATCATGAATCACTTTGAGCTGGTATTAAAAATCAAAGAAATGGCAGCATATGTGCTGTGCGTACGTGTTACAGCCAAGGGTTTTTAAACGAATTCCTTTTTTTAAAATTATTTACTTATATGTTATCTATGGCTAGCAGTTAAGGAAATCCACTATCAGGACAGTCATGTTTTTCATGGAACAAGAGTCTGTTCCTAATTTCAATGAAAACAGGCAAATCCTTAAGGTATTAGGGAATACTCTGACAGTCTTCATCAAATGAATCAAGTTTGTAGAGAATAATAATATTAATAATAATAAGAGGAAGAAGAAAATCATGAAGAAGGAAATAGTCTTGTTCTGATTTTTCATCCAAACCACCAACAGATAACAGTTACATTAACTGCACAAATCTCAAATTCTATAGTAAGAAATAGTAATGCTCTTAAAATTTAAGAATATTCTAAGTGATTCTACAGAGTCCAAGTCAAAAACAGAGCACCAGCACCATCTAGTGATTCACTGCACAAAATTGCTCATTTTGTCCATCTTCCCTTGTGCTCCATGTAGTAACTGTCTGTTTTTATATTTTTAAAAAAATTGTATTGCAAATGTACCTGCTTTGCAACCAACAGTACATCTGTAAGAATTTTGCAAAGTACATGATCTAATAAGCCTTTGTCTGTCCTTCAGTCAGCGCATCATCTCGGTATTATGCTCGACAGTTCAACTGATGTGTGTTTTGTTGTTTTGCAGCATTTGGTGCCAACAGGAGAGTCTCCAACTGTACAAGTACAGTAATGTGAATGACATAAAATAGCCTTAATGATAATCACCTCCTCCTCTCTGGAAGTATATTGGACCTCCATGGAGACAAAAGATCACCATAGTAACTGGCATCTGGGTTACCACTGGTGACATGGAGAAATGTAATAATTATTCTTCTTTTCAATCCTGCCACAACACACTGTGAATATAGACATACATACATATAATATAATATAATATAATATAATATAATAAATATATATATATATGACAAATTTCGGGAGTATTAAATGCTCAATGCTTCAATGTTTTGCTTGAACCTAAACTTGGTCATGGTTTTCAAATAATAAAAATGTTAACTTCCTTTTTATTTAATGTCAATTCTCTCAATCACTGAGGTATATTATAAAGCTGATGATCATTCATTTACAATATAGAGTGATATACAGAATTTAAAAACAAATTATAATAATAATAATAATAATAATAATAATAATAATAATAATAATAATAATAATAAATAGGATAACATGATCCTAAGTGAGATCAGCCTTTGCACGCAACATCGTAAACCATGTAGTCACAAAAAACGGTGCTGGCCATACAGAGGCTACTGTGATTTACGATCCTGATTTAATTTTGGTCAGCAAATGCAATTGATGCAAGATGGCTCTTCTGGACAGTTCTCTGAAAGGGCTGTTGTTGCACCGGAGTCTGGTCTATGTCTGAGTGGGTGTATGGACAATTATAATTCCTGCTCCCACGCGAAGGCAAGCAAAAAAAAAAAAAAAAAAAAATCACATACACAAACTGAGACTTAGTACTGAATGCACTGAGCATCACAGAAAGCCATATTTTCATTTTGATTCATCCTTCAGCTGTTAAATATTAAAACCAATGGCAAAACTGTCCACAATATGTGCAGCAAAAAGCCAACAGTCATGCATCTGAGCTTTGCTGATTTGAAGCCAGGCTAGTAGTTGCTATTTATCTAGCACATACTTGAAGAGGGTGCAAAACAAAAATGATAAACATGCCTGATTGTGAAACCACCCAAGCATATGATGTACCCTTTATTACACATACCACGTATAACGAACAGTGTGACAAGTTTATTCCCAAAGCAGTGTTTATCCGTTGTGGACTTTTCAACCATCTATTACAAAACAACAAGCAGCAGGTTTAAACGAGATATATATGTGTCACCAAAGAAAGAAAAAAAAAAAAAAAAAGAGAAAAAAAAAACACTCTACTTCAACTAAACTGCAACCACCAGGGATACACCAACCCAATACAGAGTAATGTTATCGGTCCCATACTGGCTTGAAACACTGGCATTGGATCCGACATCTTCCAGTCTGATCTACTGACGTATTCTATGCCATGAAGGCTTGTTACACTGACTGGCACACAGATTTCACACACAAAAATCAACAGGTCTCTAGTGTCTTGCATAACTTGGGAACAGAAGCTTGCAAAAACTCGGCTTAGTGGCGGTCATTAGGTATTGTCTGATACTATGAAGCTCATATTGAGATCATGTCAAAAATGGAAAGGAAAAAAAAAGGGATTGGTGCATACCCAACAACATATAAGTAGAAGATAAAACAACACGATATTTTTTTTCACCCAGTGTCCAGATGCCAAAAGAACAGGAACTCTAAAAACACTCTACCCCACCCAGCCCTCCCACCGAAACACAGACAAATTTTATAATCTTCTTATTGCGTCATCAATGTCCGACATTTGTTCCTTCAGCTGGTTCCACTGCTCTGGGTTCAGCGAGATACCTGAGGGTGATTTGTTACAATTAATGACACAACCAAAATAAACATTACATTATTAAAACATTAAACATTCATTTAAAGGAATCTTTCATATAAAATGCTCAAATCGGAGTCAATATTATTGAGAAAGAGCAGAAGAGAGATAACTCATGTCATTAGTCTTATAAGGTTTAGTGTAGGTGAGATCATTTTTAAGAGAATGTTTTGACACTGCAGCTTGCGCCACTATATTACTTCTTTAATAAATGTAATTACCTTTAAAGTTGTATTATATTTTCAAATTTAGAAAATGTTATATACATTTTCTAAATTTTGAGACATTTAGAAACTAGCTATACAACCTTATTAATACCTGTAAGCATAAAGTCTATTTGGTTTTATTCTGTAGTTATCCCTCAATCTCAATAAATAACTTATAAATGTTATAAACTCAAAAGAAAAAGACATTTTAAAGCGTATTTAGGCCACATTAGTCATCTTTCTGAATGAATGACGATCTAAACTATAAGATATTTCATTTTCGATTCAAAAATGCAAAATTGTGTCTAAATATATTTTGCCTTAAAATATCATTTAAAAATATTTAGCAATAGTAAGATTCAAATACATTACACATACAATACGCAAGCACCCCCACACACCCCTTACAAACAAAATTATAACCTTTTTAAGCACATTGCATAACTAATGTTGGCCATATATAATGCTAATGTTATCAGATGTTAGCTACATGATTAGCTTACTGCTGTGCCAAAGACTATGTACCAGAACATTTATACTGGAGGCCGGAAATGATTGGCGATCAGCAAAAATTCACACCGACAGATTTTTTCCTTCTTGCGGGAGCGGCTGAGAAGGGTCCGCTGTCATTATACAGTACGAGAGCGGCCTCTAGAGATGAAATAAAAACTATTACCGACTAATTTTGTCGTGTTATTTGAAGTGGTTTTTTTGTATTCATTTTTTATGTCTCTACTTTTATGTGTTATTTGGAATGCTACTTTTTGGCTCAGTTTGAATTTTTATCTTTTATTTACTTTATTATTTATTAATAGCTTATATATAAATAATATTTATTTCATTTTAAAAAGTTCGATACATTTTCATGGTGCAATCAGTACGGTTTATTTTTGTAATAAAGTTAAGCAATATATTATTCGAATGTTACGTTTTCATTCAGTATCAATTTGAAAAACTAGCCGTTATCAGCCGGGACTGCCCATCTTAGTTATCGTTTCGGTAAAATCCACTATCAGTTGACCTCTCATTTATACATTTTAAGACCAGCACGTACAGTTGTGCAATTTTGTTCTTAAAACATACTTGACAGTGTGTTTACAGCATCAAAGTTCTCTTATCAGACTCTTGTCAGATTTTCCATCATTTATAATATCAGCAATGATGCTTATATGATTAACTAAATTTCAACTAAAATGTCAACTAGAGCACAATTACCTTTTTTGCCTGGCTTCATTTCACCTGCTTGGTCCATCCAGTATTCCCTAACATCAATCAACACCTTTCCTTTGAAATCCCTGACACTGACATATCGCATCTTCCCAATCTGAAACAGACATATTACACAGATTCAGGCCATCAAACATTTTATGATAGCATAGTTATATTTTCTGTCCTAATTCAAACACAGAGAGTGTACCAGGCCTAGAATAAGTCATGGTTTGGGGTAAGCTTTAAAACTTCATGCCTCAATTTAAGCCAATTTTAATTACAATTTTCTGAAACTACGGCTCTCAAGTAGCGGAACAGAAAAGCGTGTGCGCCATCTCTGGTAGACCGCGACTACGAACTCCGATGATGCCACAGCTCAAGAGTGTTCAAGAGCCAAGGGAGCTATGGATAACTGGGTGGAAGACATGGCATACACTCGTTCCGCTCTCATTCACAGCTACACCAGCCAGTCGTGGGTGCATGTATGCGGAAGAGGGCGGATAGCGCTTTCCTCCAAGTGCAGCACGAGCAGCAGTTTGGAAAGTCGCAGTCACACATGTCTGGGAGGAAGAATGTGTTAACCTTCACTCCCTAATCTGTAGTTGTTGTATGATAGGAGAGAGCTGGATGATGAATGGAAAACGGCAGGGAGAAAATGGTTGCACTGAATCCGCCGTCAGTGAGAACGGAGCATTATGGTGTTCTAAGACAGCCAAAGGGCACTATTGTTTTGAAACCGATTCTGAAAACTATAAATGCACTGGAATAATGGGTATATACGCTCCAGTACTTTCTCAGTCATATCTACTGCCTTGCATAAGTCAGCTTCTACAAAGCACATTTCAGACTTTTTTTCCCCCCACGCCACACAGCATATTAATCCTGAGCACAGAAACTATTTGAGCATGTGAATGTGTGAGGAAAGATGGTCTAAACCTGAAACATGTTGTCACCAGCATTATTATCACTCTTAGAGGAGCCACTTGGCTTGGAGCTCTCTCCGCCCTTCTGTTTTTTAGCAGGTTTCTCCACTTTGCTTGTCTTCTTCCTCTTGGCCTGTGAGAAATTGTTACATTTAGCACAATAAATGTAAAGTGTCATCAGAGAACAACTTTAAAATGCAAACTATAAATGTAAAGTAATACTAACGATCCTACCTTTGTTTCGGCGTCACTCTCAGAGTCAGTGCCTGACGTGGAGGACAGCACCTCTTTTGATTTGGGCATGCTGAGGAAGACAACCACAAGGCTGTTACTGTAAAATGTAGGCCAACACTGCCCCCACATGGTGATTTAAGAAAACTCAATACTCAGGATGACACTTGCAAACGGTTTAGAAAGGTCATAAATAAGCAGTATGCCTCAGATCAATTCAATTCAATAACGGACATCGTAACAAAGCAACTTCACAGAAATCAAGATGCAAATTTAGTTCCCGAATGAGCACACCAGAGGTGGCAGGCAAGGAAAAACTCCCCGAAACAACACGAGGAGGAAACCTTGAGAGGAACCAGACTCAAAAGGGAATCTGTTCTCTTTCGGGTGACACCGGGTGGAGAGATTATAAATTGGATGTCACCAACCCTGTTCCTGGAGATCTACCTTCCTGAAGACTTTAGCTCCAACCATGACCGTGTCCACCTGACCATCTAATCACTGCCTTAAGAAGTTCTTGATCAACTAAAAACAGGTGTTAGATTTTGTTTGGAGATGAAACCTGCAGGAACGTAGATCTCAAGGAAGAGGGTTGGTGACCACTGTTATAAATCATTACTCTTCAGTATACTGGAAACAGTGTTGAAAAGGATGAGAATGAGCATATTGTGAGCACAGGACAGTCTTTATGATTACAGCAGCAGTTCTTAGGTACAAATCTACAGTATCCAGGAGAGATAATCCACTGAAGCAAAGCCAGAAGACGACTTGGCCAGAAACTGTTTCTGGGGAATGCAGATCTTTAGGGTCTCTATGTGGGATCATACACAAGAGTTACAAATGCAGAAACTGCAAGCAGAATTTGAACATCAAGATGAAAAACAGGTCAGAGGGCGGGACAAGCCACAGCAATAGAAGTGTGTCCGAGTCAGAAACCACCAATAAATAAAATACCAGTTTTCGAGATTTAAAATGCACTACTGCTGTAACACCAATTTTAAAATAAATAAATAAATAAATAGATAAATAAATAAATAAAAGAGTAGGTACTGTATGTTTGTGCACGTTTGCCGTTAAACTCCTATCCGAATGTCTTATGTGATAAATGTCTTGTTGACTTGCTGCATAGTTGGCCAAACTGCATGATCTAGTTTTTGTAAACATACTGATTTATAATCTGCTGGTTGTGAAACACTTATCTATCTGTTCATTCCTTTATATAGGAAACAATTTCAGCTATGCAGCATAGAACCATATACAAAAACAACGTGCAATATTTTATGACCAAGTGTTAATACAGCAAATAGTGACTGACAAGTAAACTGAATGTGTACATTTGGGTAATAATCCAATATTTGGATTAAAATGTGCATTGGATCAAAAACAAACAAACAAAAAAAAAAACAAGAAAATGAAAGAAAAAAAAAAATGCAAGAATATAAAGATGACTTGTCCGAAATCCATAACAGACTTTGCACTAATGCCTGCCATTTTCATTATCCTTCAGCAAAATGCATTTAAATGGTCAGGTATTTACTGCCATTTTTAAAAGTTTCCTTTCAGATTTATTTTGTGGCACAGCGCTTGTTGTAGGAACCAGCATGCGTTCGGTCATACAGGGTCATTTATTTACAACACAGAGGGTTCTTACTAGCAACAAGAAGACTTTTGGTAAAGTGGAAGGGTGGAGTTGATGAGTTTTCAGCCAATGGTGGAAGTGGCGTGTTCACAGAATCTCACTCAGGTCTGACAGGCACACACACGACATTGAAATTCAAAGGTATTTTATTATGTAAAAGGCGGGTTATTGTGTAATACAAATCTCTGCACTGAAGTGATGCCTAAAACTGCACAGAAGTAATAAGGTCACTGTGAAAAGTGAAGCAAGGGCCCATCGTACATGATGAAAACGAACCGAATACCCACCTGCCCTGATGAAGAACAAAACAAAACATTATCTCTTCAATGACACTTAATCCAAAGCACAAGTTGCCAGTTATGAGGCAATTAGAAATGTTTGGGGGAAAAAATATCATGCCTTCCATAGTTATGGAAAAGATGTTGGGTGTGCCCTTAGAATTAAAGGCAAAGTTGACAATCAGGAAAATCACCCTGTGTCCTTGCCAGTGTCTGACCACAGCACTGATAAAAACAGAAAGTGAAGCCAGCTTTACAACCATCCCTTTGCAAAATATCTTGCCTCATATCTTGAACCGTGGTCCAGCATGCATGTGCTGTACAGTATGTTTGGAGGAAGCAAATCGTATGCAAACCAGCAGTCAAGAGAAGTTCTGCAGAGAGACTGGTCTAAAGATTTATGCAATAAATTACACCCTTTTTTTCAACATTGTGCACTACTTAAAGTATTGTACAGTAAACCCTATTTACTATATAGTGTGCTATAATCATTCATTAATTTGTTTGTCTTCACTTAATGCTTTATACTGGTCTGGATTGCTGTGGATCTGAAGCCTGTCCCCGGAACACTGGATGCGAAAGCGGGAATACAGCCTGAATAGGAAACCAGTCCACTGGAGCGCAGCATGAGAACACACATTCATACCTAGGGGCAATGTAGAGTCATGAGTCTGCCTACTGGCATGATTTTGGGAGGAAACTGGAGAAACCAGAGAAAACCCATGCAGACATGAGGAGAACAGACAGGAGCTCAGGAAGAATGTTCAACCCACTTATGACAACCCACAATGCACTGCTATAGATTACTGTATAAATTATGCACCCTAGCAGCTACTCAATACACACTGGTGTTTGAAGGGAATAGTGAGTAGCAGACCGGTCATGCAATGTGCCTGGGTGTGGTACAAAACCTAATCTAGGCTTTGTCTAATCCAACATGTCAAGAGATCCGGTGACCTCCCACATTAATCCAGGTCATAACACAGGACAACATTCTCCCTGAGATGTGGAGTAGGGCACTGGTTCGGACACCGGGATAACACAGAATACCAAGCATACTCATGACATCACAAGTTTACTTGTAGGGAATAGGAAGTAGGAGATGATCAGGACTAAAGTCTTGTACTGTCACTCTTGAACAGCAAGGCTGTGCAAAACAAAATGAAGTTTATGTGAAATAGTAAATGCATTTTAAAGTGCAGTATTTCATGCAATAGTAACAAGGCACGGATGTCATTGCCATACAGAAATAAAACAGGTGAAGCCTGCCCAGAAATTAACACACAATTATTTAATCACAAATAAAATCAAAGAAATTACTTTTAAACTCATTTATAAATATTATCCTATCTTGTAAGCAGATATAATTGTGATCTTGATATTTTTGTACGTTTTGTATATAACATGCGGAAACATTAATTTATTTTGTTGTTGTCCTCATTCAACTAGTTTTTTAAGTCAGATTTCTGCTCATTTATTAAAGATCACGCTTAGCTTTTGACTTTTGTCTCAAAAATGTTTTATTTGGGGTTTTTTTCCATCTATGACATATCATGAGGAATATTACTGAATGAATTTGCTACTTCAATTAGTTAAATTTAGTATACATAAATGTAAACGGGGAGAAATAAAACTGAAAACAATATAAAACTTGAAAAAAATAAGAAAGCTGTCCATCCATCCATCCATGCATGCATCTATTTTCCATATGGATTATCCTACACAGGCTCAGGGGGAACCTGGAGCCTATATCCCAGGCAGCTCAGGGCACAAGACAGGGGGACATCCTTCATGGGGTGCCAACTCATCACAGGGCACAAACTGTCCATTCAAACACTACGGACAACTTGTAAATAACAATCAGCCTACAACACATGTCTTTGGACTGAGCGAGGAAACTGGAGTACCTGGAGGAAACCCCCGAAGCACGGGGAGAACATACAAACTCCACTTACACAGGACGGAGGCAGGAATCGAACCTTCAGAAAGCTATAAAATGTATTAATGTATATAAACATTTTGATAAGGGTTTTTATTATTATTATTTAGTTAGTTAATAAAACCTAACATTTCTATTTTCTTATTTAATTCTTTTTTTTCTTTCCTTTCTCTATTAAATGTACCCCTGGATGTATTTATAAAACATCTCTAAAAAAACAAACAAACGAACGAACAAAAAACACACACACACACACACACACACACACACACACACACACACACACACAATAAAAAAAGTATCATAAAATAAAGAAAAAGAAAGACAGAAGGAAGGAAAGAAGGAAAGAAAGAAAGAAAGAAAGAAAGAAAGAAAGAAAGACTCATGCCTTCCCTGGTGTCATGGCTCTGTGGTTCATTTTATTTTCTAATGAATGACCTTAACTAAATGATTAGCGAATCTTCTTGATGATTAGATGTAGTAAACAGGTCTGAATGTGCTCAGCTAGCTCACTGCTGTAGCGACAACGTGGGTCATGAGGCCTGGAAATAAAATAACCGTTACTCCCACAGAAACACTCTAATGACACTGGGAGACACTTTAGCACACATCCTGGACTCACTTCCGGCTTGTTGATATCAGCATTACAGTTTATATCATTCGCTTTCAGGTGCATAGCTGACTTACGTTAGATGATGCAGTTATCTAGCCGGATGTTCACTGAATCCTGGGCACCAACACTGAGCCTGAACCGTAGATTTGTGTCTCACGCGCAGGGCGAGAGATCACAGCATTGGAAATGTAACGCCCGGCTCAGATCACGTGGACTATCATTAACCAATCATATCAGGCATTTGACGTACACTAGCCATAAAAAAGGTTAAGCCAAACACGTCAACTGCGCCGCCATTTTGGATGGGCATCTTATTTTTTTTGATGTACTTTTATTGTTTTTAATTGAATTCGTAGCCACACAAATAGTTTTCCAAAAATGCCCACACATTGTACAGCAATTAATGTAAAAATTTCAGAGACCTGAAAATAAGAAATAATAAAACTTTTATTAAATACTTTATTTTAATACGGCCTATCTTTTATTTTTAAACCCTTAAATTGTTTTTATGTACATTTGTACTATTTCATAATACATTTATGGAGTACTGTTTACAGTTTTGTTTCTTATCTAAAATAATTCATTTAAACTCAAAACGTATGCGGAATTTTTTTACGCATTAAAATACATAAAATAATATTTTAATGGTCATATGTATATGTATGTATAAATAAATTATATATATATATATATATATATATATATATATATATATATATATATATATATATATATATATATATATAAATGGGCCAAGCCCCAAAATGGCAAAATACTCTATATATATATATATATATATATATATATATATATATATATATATATATATATATATATATATATATATATATATATATATATATATATATATATGGGAGAACAACATTTCCCATAGTTCCGCTGTGTGTATAACAGATTCTACATCCGGTTACGACACGCTCTTATAAAGACAGCAGCGTTCACAGTCAGAGATCGTCAGAGAAGTGGAAGCCAATGATTCCCATATGTCCAGTGGTCTCCTTCACCTATGGTAAGGGGAAAATAAAGATGAAAACCCAACACTTCAGGGCTGTACACGGCTTCGGGTGGGATTGGGGACGTTATAACTGTGTTTTAATTGCTTTTGGGTTTATAAGCGAGCTGTTTGTCATTAGCGTGTAATAACGCAGGGTCTCCCTGCTTGCTAAGCTAGCACTCGGCTGTTTGTTAGCCGAGGCTAGTTAGGCTAACGTTACTCGGTGCTGTAGCGCTTTAACCCCCTCGCTGTGCTTCTTGTTTCAGTGCCCAGCCGGCTAGGTGAAGATGCCAAAATGGCTACCGGCGGCAATTATTTTGGATTTACCCACGGTGCTGCTGCGCAGTACAGGTAAGCGGTCGGAGCTGTTGTGCTGGTGTGAATGATAAACGGGTGAAAAAAACCCCCAACAACCCCAGTCTCGTGCGCTGCGTGCGCGCTTTTACGTTATTTCCATTGGCATTGTTCGGTGGTGGGGGAAGGGCGGAGGGGTTAAGCGAGAGCGCTGTGAGCTGTCTCACTAGCCCTGTGCGCATTACGTTTCGTTCAGATCCTCGTGCATGTTAGTCTTTAAATAATACCGGTCATAAAGCAAAAGGGAGAAGGCAAAAAAAACAATAACAGAACAAAATAGCAGACTTGTTTGTGTGGTCGTTGTACCGGCGAGCTCGCGGCCTCTTTCCTGCATCTATTGCATAACGATACCTGCGCGTGAGCTATAACATTGTCTTGTTTACTGTAACAGGACCTTTTTTCCTTCGAGTTTCTAATGAATTATTCAACGCGAGCATCAACACTGATTACAGCATGTGGAGATCGCGTGCGTGCATGTGTGTGTGTCTCCAGGACTAGGCCTAGTTTTCTCATGCAGCTGTCATCCTGCACCATTTATCTCCGAGCTGATTCTCCTTGCGTGTTTTTCCTATATGTACACACCTCGTTATTTGTTTCAGAGTATTTACAGACATGGTGTGCGATCCAGTCAGCCTCAGTGTAAACCGGTTTGTGTTTTGGCACGTGCATTAACAGGCGGCTTTCAAGGACTCCTTGAATGTCAGTCTGTCCTGTTGCAGGACAGACGAAGCAGCTGCAGCGCTGCGTCTCTGGTGTCCTCCTCTGTGGAGTTATACTCCCAACACACTACATGCCTATCCTTAGACTTTGTTTTAAGCGAAGAGAAGCTGATTCATTGATTAAAATCCTTGTTAAGATCCCAGTGTTTTCTGTAAGAGCGGTTCAGTTCGATGTAAGCGGAGTTGGGTGCAACTCTGTTACTGTAATCTAATGAGTTTTTCTGATCACGTATTTAATTTTAAATTTATGTAATTTGGTTAGTTACCGATGCCAATAAAATTGTTACTTGTGTTACATATTTACTGTTTGGGAAAACAGTAAGTAAAATGATAATTTTTTTCAAATAAATGACCTTTTTCCACGATGATTGGTTCTTTAGTTCCGAATAATTCTCCACTTGGCGCTTTTTGTCACTGTGTAACTGAATGTCAGTGAAAGAAGCCCGCCTGTAGTTTTATATCTTCGGTGAATGGAGGTGAGAGCAATCAGACAGGGTTTACTGGAAAATATGTTGAAATACTCGTGTCTTATTGGCTGTCGGGCTCTCAATTCTGCCAAACGCAAGCTCACACAGTCAGAGGAAGGGGGAAAATGGATATGCAAAGATACTGAAATGGTAACATGCTCTGATGCTGAGCAGGAAAGCAAGGTGTGTAAATGTCTGAGTTCCAGTTTACGTGAACATGATCTGAGCAGAGCAGAAGGAAAGATAATGTACTCTGCATGGCTCTGTAGCAGCTAAACCCATACAGTGATTGCTTAGTTGTGCCTCCCCTTGGCTAACGACACCAAACGCGCCTAGTTAGGAAAGCTTTATATTTTATCGGTCTGTTAGTCCTACAAACAGTGACGACACCCAAGGCAAGTGTCACGATAAATCCAACGACTTCTGATCATTTCATACATTGATGTGCGCTAAAATTACTTGATTTTGTAGTGTATTTTTGTAGGTTTGATAGGTTGTGAAAGTAATTAGTAATCTGATTACTTTTTACATGCAGTAATCAGTAATGTAACTAGATTACAATTTTAAAGTAGTATTTAGTAATCTGTAGTGGATTTCTTTTTTTTTTTTCCTTTTTTTTTTTTCTTTTTTTTTGAGTAACTCGCCCAGCAGTAGTTGTTGGCATGTTTGCCTCGCACCTCCAGGGTTGGGGGTGCAATTCTCACTTCTGACCTTTAGGCTGATTGGCATCTCTAAATTGTCCATAGTGTGTGAATGGGCATATGTGCATGATTGTGCCCTGCAATGGGTTGGCATCCCATCCAGGGGGTGTCCCTCCAAACACACACATTGTGCCCGGAGTCCCCTGGGATCGGCTCCAGGCTACCCACAACCCTGTCGTACAAATGGTGCAGAAAACTACATGCATATACACACTATATGGCCAAAACTTTGTGGCACCAGAATTAGTCCTCCTTTGCTGTCTTCAAGGCTTCAAACTTGATTTTGGAGCGTGGCTGTGGGGATTTGTTCATTCAGCCTCATGACCTTTAGTGAGGTCAGACACTGAAGTTGGGTGAGGAGGTCTGCGGTGCATTCAGTGTTCCAGTTCATCCCAAAGGTGTTAAGTGTGGTTGAGGTCAGGGCTCTGTTCTGTGCATGACACTCGATTTCTTCCACTCCATGTCTTCATGGAGCTCATTTTGTGCACAGGGGCATTGTCATGCTGGTGCAGGTTTGGGCTTCTTAGTTCCAGTGATGGGGAATTTGCATGCAGCATACAAAGACAATTTAGTGCACCTTCATGGCAACAATTTGGGGAAGGAACATGCATGTGTGTGATGGTCAGGTATCTGTTCACAAATCTTTGGCCATCTAGTGTCATTTTTGACATGGTGAAGCTGTCTGTAAGGAATCTCTGGTGGCAGATTTTTTAAAATTATTATTTTTATTTATTTTAAGTTTTTATTTTCCTTTAAGGGAGAGTCATCAGTGCAGAGTGATTTGTGGTTTCTTGGTAGCATGACAAATGGAAATATTTGTTTAAGGGTGTTCTTGGGGCACGGGTGTTTCGGCTACTCCTTTGGAAACAAAATATATTTACCTACATTTTGCATTTCTTCCTTCAACTTGGGATTGCATGGTTGAGCTAAATCTCAAATGGGTTCTTGTTTAAGATAAACCAAAATAGGGTATATGTACGTTGTAATGGGGTGTGTGTGTATATTTATTATTTATTTATTTATTTATTTTAGTAAGCCCAACGTAGTGCATTTACATTTATGGCATTTGGTAGATGCGATTATCTAGTGTAACTAGCAGAAGGGAAAGGATATTATTTTAAATTTCTCCCCTATACAGCTGAGCAGTTGAGGGCTTTACTAAACGACCCAGTAGTGACAGCTTGGTGGTGCTTGGTTTTGTACTCAATCTTGATCAGTAGTCC
Organism: Ictalurus punctatus; assembly: GCF_001660625.3. Classification (NCBI taxonomy): domain Eukaryota; kingdom Metazoa; phylum Chordata; class Actinopteri; order Siluriformes; family Ictaluridae; genus Ictalurus; species Ictalurus punctatus. Next base: position 14,314,869 of record NC_030437.2, on the reverse strand, counting down.
AATGCCTTAACTCCTGAGATACCACTGCCCATAGTGTGTACTGAATGCCAGACAGAACTGCATTTGATATTTATCTAAAAGGGTGGGGGGGGGCCTTTTGGGCATATAATGCAAGTCTATGTGGACATCTCACCATCACACCCATGTGTTCCTTCCTGAAACTGTTGTCACAATGTTGAAAGCACACAGTTGAACAAGTTTCAACTGCACACAGTTTCCCTTATGACTGCATAAATATAAAATATTTCAGTTGTACGGAAACAGTAAAATGGGGTCAGTAAGGTGATGTGGTTGTCAGAATAGGACAGCGTAGTCGGTAGACTTGGCAGGTTTCGTCACGAACATGATCGCTATGTTGATGGCTCACCGTGCAAAGTAGCTTTAATTTGTGAATTTAAATAAAGGTCCACGACAGTAGCACATCTTCCAAATCTTCGTCTTCCCCTAAATCACCTCAAGTGTATTTTACACACAAGGTGGCGCATGAGGGGTCATTTCAGAACAGTGTAGAGAAATTTGTGCGTTTCTCAGATAATCATCCTCAATCTCCACAGCACATCAATCTTTCATTGAATGTTAAGCCTTGTATTGATCTAGTTTACATTTAAATAATTTATCAGCCTTTCTGAGTATGTTTTACAAACTGAGGCTATTGTTAATATTTAGAGTTTGTTTAGAAACAGCCTGCTCATTTGAACGTAAATGTTCAGCATACCATAACCCATTTTTCCATTGCACTTTACCCTATATTACTCCATCCCCATTCCTGTCGCAAGTATCGTTGACGGTTTACAGTTTAAATAGCCACCATGATGATATTTATGTTTCAGCTCACCCTAACACAACATATGGCTCATATAGCTGTAGGATTGTAGTTCACCTCGTTCTACAGTATAAACAATTGCTCTGGTATCTAACCTGATGGGGTTAGTTTTGATATATATATATAATTATATAATAATATATATATAAATAATATAATATAATATTTATTTTAATTTTTTTATAAATTGTGGCAAGGTCTTAGGATTTCTTCATTGCTAATTTATATCGGTGTTATTTGTTCTGGCTTGGCCTTGTTCATGGACATGTAGAGTTTCTGGAATATAAACAGGTCTTTCATTTCTTTGGTTAAATTATAAACATCTGCTTATGTTTCCTAATGGTAATTCACAATGGGTTTTTCTTTCCTTTACAAAAAAAATTTGCATACAGAATTTAAACTCTGTTTTATAAGGGCTTCAAGTTGAATTTGAAGTTTTGCAGTCAGCTGAAAATGCACTAGACTCATAGGTCAACAAATCTCGTTCAAGGCAATAAAACAAACTACCATGTTACTGCCATGTACAGTCAAAAAGAACAGTTGTGCTCAGAAGCCGGAGTGTGTTCGTTATTAAATTTAGCCTCTCTTGCCTTGTAGTCAGCAGCCGGCCGCTGGAGTAGCCTACACCCATCCAACCACGGTAGCCAGCTACACCGTGCATCAGGCGCCAGTGGCTGCTCACACCGTAGCCGCGGCCTATGCCCCGACTGCTGCCACCGTTGCTGTAGCCAGACCTGCACCTGTCGCTGTCGCAGCTGCGGCCACTGCGGCAGCTTACGGGGGGTACCAGCCTGCCCATGCCACCACCGACTACGGCTATGCCCAGCGCCAGCCTGAAGTGCCCCCACCACCTCCACCGGTCACATCACAGAACTATCAGGTAAAGGAGTTTTAATGGGGTTGAGGGGGATTTTTTTTTTTTCTTTTTTTTTCTCTCTCTTTTCCCCTCCTCGTCCCCTTAGCAGGGCTTGATTTATTTCAAGGAATGTCTGACCAGGCATTCTTAAGATATATGCATACTTTACACTGTAGTGTCCAGAGGTGTTTTTAAACTAGGATTGATTGCATGAAACTGCAACCAAAGCCCGAGGAGATCTCATGATGTTTTTTACAGTCGCTAATAACATGATGTCAAAAATGTAATTCTTTTAAGAGACCTGACTGAACTGACTTTTGTCTGTAACCAAGTTTCGGCTTTCTCTTGCAGGATTCCTATTCTTATGTCCGTTCTTCAGCTCCAGCTGTAGCCTATGACAGTAAACAATACTACCAGCAACCCATAGCTACAGCAGCGGTAGCAGCAGCAGCTGCCCAACCGCAGCCCACAGTGGCTGAGACCTACTACCAAACAGCCGCCAAAACAGGATACAGCCAGGGTGCCACGCCATACACGCAGACCCAGCAGACCCGCCAGGTTACAGCCATAAAGCCAGCCACACAGAGTCCAGCCACCTCCACCTTCTCTATCTACCCAGTGTCCTCCGCCGTGCAGCCAGTGGCAGCTGCAGCAGCTGCCGCAGCCTCCGTGGTCCCGTCTTACTCCCAGAGCCCTACATACAGCACCAATGCTGTTACATATTCAGGTAAAAAGCCCAGCTTTTAACTCAACATGATTGCTTCCTTATTCGCCGATTGATTTTGTCAAGTGAAAAGTTTTTCTTTTAAACTCAATCACTGCAGTTAACTCTGCTGTGGGTTTATTTGAACTGCAGTTTGTCACTTTTGTGTGATCATTATTATTTCTATTAACCACAATGTTTTTTAAACCAGTTTATTACAAATGTATTTATATTTAGATTATGCACATGTAGTTATTATAATGTGCCCTTCGTCATTGCAAGACCTTTGATCGTTACTCTTTGAATCTGTTTCCAGGCACGTCATATTCAGGTTATGAGGCAGCTGTGTACTCCGCAGCGTCCTCTTACTACCAGCAACAGCAGCAACAGCAGAAGCAAGCCGTCGCTGCTGCTGCAGCCACTGCTGCCTGGACTGGAAGCACATTCACCAAGAAAACACCCTTCCAGAACAAAACACTTAAACCCAAACAGCCTCCGAAACCACCTCAAATACACTACTGCGATGTGTGTAAGATTAGCTGTGCAGGGCCACAGGTAGACCATCTTCCGTTTCACCTTTGCCTCATCGTTCATGTCTAAATCTAATGACTGGGTTACAGTAGTCATTCTAATAACCTTTTCCCTTTAAGGCTACCTGAGAGACATAAATACATCACTGGAGTGCATGTCTCTATGTATGAGAGAACAATAGGGGCTCTAAAACTGAACTCTGTGGCACATCGGATAGTAATTTATTGTTTTGATTCATGACCGATCCCCCCTTTCCTTTTTATGTACCTCTACTTGCACCCAATATTTTGGTCACATTCTGGGTATTAAGTGTACTGACCCTGCTTCTGCACAACCGAACATATTGTTTAATAGTCTTTCTGTTCATCATTGTAGACATACAAGGAGCATCTAGAAGGTCAGAAGCACAAGAAGAAGGAGGCAGCACTGAAGGTCTCTCAGAGCAGTAATAGCAGCAGTGGTGGCAGCAGCTCGGCCCGCAGCACACAGAACCAGCTTCGCTGCGAGCTTTGTGATGTTGCCTGCACCGGGGCAGACGCCTATGCTGCCCACATCCGTGGAGCTAAACATCAGAAGGTAAATGAATCATCTTTAGAAGCACAGACCTCACATCAACTCCCACAACCAGCAGATTCTTATGTAACTTAAGCGTTTATCTTTATATAGTTCTTCAAACAAATACAAGGAATAGCAGCAGTGTACTTGTGTAAGGAGCATGAAGGTTGGAAGAGATGTTTTTTCTCTTCAAACATTGTCCTCAAAAAAGTTTGCGTATCAAATCGGCATGGACATTTCAGGCAAAATTACTCTTCACATTTTTTCAAAGCATTATTTGAGTGATATTTGAATTTTTCAAACTAACACACATGCAGGAAATATTACACACAACATAATGTGAAATTTTCATCTGCTACATTGTGTGTGAATTTGCAGTGTGCTTTGGCAGTATAAAGCACACTTTAACCTTGCTATACTAATGTTCACACGTGTGTCATCATATACCAAATTGAAACTTCATTTAATTACACTACATCCTCATGAGGCAGTGACGTAATGTTCTGCATTTTTATGTAGCTCATTTAATGGTCTCCTACTGTACCAACATGTACACTACCGGTCAAAAGTTTGGAGACACTCGACTGAAATGTTCCTCATGATCTTAAAAACCTTTTTATCTGGAAGTGTATGATTTAAATGTTTGAAATCAGTGTTGTAGACAAAATATAATCGTGCCAACATTTTCATTTCTTTCATTAGAAAACTAACATTTTATTTACAAAAAAAAATATTTAAACGGATGACTTGGAGCGAAATATTCAGAAAAGCGGCCGAAAAGTGTCCAGCACAAGTGGGAACTCCTTTAATACTGTTTAAAAAGCATCTCAGGGAAATTCCTCAAGAAATCAGTGGAGAAAACACCAAGAATACATTTCTGAAAATTCTAGGCAAAAAGGGAGTCTTCTTTTGAAGATGCTAAAATACATAATTATTTTTGATTTATTTTGAATTTTTTATCATAACATAATTCCCATAGTTCCACTTGTTGTTCCAGAGTTTTGATGACTTTATTATTTATTATTATTATTATTATTATTATTATTATTATTATAAAATGTGTATTGGGGGAAAGATATTTATATTTAACATGAATATGAAACTTTGAGGAGCTTCTGAAATGACACTCAGGGGGGAAAAAAGCACATTTTATTGTTGTACTCTTGTGATTTACTATTAAATATTTCTCACATGTCAAATGTACTGTTAGAATTCTTAAAATTGTCTAAAATATTTGAAAATATGGGCTGCCCATTAATAACCTTTCCTCATACGGCCCTTTCTATTCCTTATAATTTGTTTACATACTAACTTATTTCTTCTCTTGTCATCGTTAGGTTGTAAAACTACACACCAAACTCGGGAAACCCATTCCTTCCACAGAGCCGAGTGTGGTGACGCAGACGTCCTCATCCACCACTGCAGCTCCCAGTAAAACGGCCAGTGCTGCCATCAGCAGTTCCACCAGCAGCACTGCGTCTGCCATGAACGTGTCCTCCTCCACCGGCTCCGGTTCATCCTACCTGAAACCTCTCGGCAACACTGCGGCCTCAGCTATGCAGGGCAAGAGTCCTGCTCCCAGCAGCATTTCCTCAACCGCATCCACAATCAAGAAAGTCAATGCACCCAAGATAAACTTCGTTGGTACTTGCCGTTTTGCATATATCGTTCTTGGTTTTAAACCAACCTTTGTCATATTTAAAAAAAAAAAAAAAAATCTTAAACTAGCCTAAATTTGATCGTTTCTTTTTTTTCTTTTTTTTTTTCTTTCCCTCTGTAGGGGGAAACAAATTACAGACCACTGGTGTTAAGATGGACGAGTCAAAAGTTGAAGCAGCCAAACCTGTACAGACCTCATTAGGTGCACCGTCACAGGACGTTAAAAACGACGCGCCTGATCCGCTGTCCCCTCAATCAGCTCTCGCGGCTTTGCAGAGTGACGTTCAGCCTGTCGGCCATGACTACGTTGAAGAGGTACAATGGCTTATCGAGAAGCCCTAGTGCACATGGTCAACGTATTCCTAAAACACTGTCTAATTGTAATGAATGCATAATAAAGAGGTTTATTATGCATTACATAATAAACAATAAGTAATAGGTTTATTATGCATTCCTCTACAGGTTCGGAACGACGAGGGAAAAGTCATCCGGTTCCACTGCAAGCTGTGTGAATGCAGTTTTAACGATCCTAATGCAAAGGAAATGCATCTTAAAGGGAGGAGACATCGTTTGCAATATAAGGTGGGTGGATATAAATTTTTGTCGTTGGCTCATAGACAATAAAGGTTCTTAATTGGTCATCGTGGCCACATTTGGAAATTTGGGGTAACATTTGTGGTTAAATAAGCATGTAAACCTTATTTTTTATTGAAACATAAAATACCTTAATGTCCTGAAGTCTGCAGCATAGTTGCCTTTATATAGTTAATTTAGCAACATAGTTGCTTTATTTCCCATTATACCATGGTGCTTTTTAAATACACTATTCTGATCGGTCAAAAGGGGTTGTTACTGACTGTGGAAGCAATCATTTTCTTTAACAGGGTCTTGTATGGATGGTGCACCACATAATCTAAGTTTAATAATAACCTGACTTTAAAACGTGTTAAAAAGATAACTGTTGATATGGAGATGTCTTCTGTGAGGTCACATTTACTTGATGCTTGTTCAAGGGGTCTCTCGGTTTGCTTTATAAGAGTCAGCGGTCAAGTTGTTCCTTTCTGTTTTTCACCATGGAAAAGTGGAGGAAGTGGCCTTTTTGTGGTTCAAGTTCCCTTTTTTGGGTCTTATGAATTTCGAGACCTCGTTTTGATCAAAATCAGTTAAAAAAAAAATTTTCACTGCATTGTAGAAAAAAGTGAACCCAGACCTTCAGGTGGAAGTGAAGCCCAGCATTCGAGCCCGGAAGATCCAAGAGGAGAAGATGAGGAAACAAATGCAAAAGGAAGAATACTGGAGACGCCGTGAAGAAGAAGAGCGCTGGAGGATGGAGATGAGGTTCAGAGGAGTTTAATGCATATCTGAAATTTGCTGCAAAAAGCTTCAGATAAGTGTCTCATGCATTCTTCTGTTTGGTCTTCTGCAGGCGCTATGAGGAAGATATGTACTGGCGACGAATGGAGGAAGAGCACCACCACTGGGAGGAAAGACGTAGGATGCCCGATGGAGGCTATCCGCAAGGTCCACCTGGACCTCCTGGTCTGCTTGGGGTGAGACCTGGAATGCCCATCCCACAGCCGCAAGGCCCTGTGGTTAGTCTTTTCAGAACCAGAAGTGCTTTGCATTTATGTGGTAATATTCTTAGTGTTAATACAGTGTGTAATAAGTCACACCTTGGATCAACAGAAAAAAGAGATTTGTGGGTAAATAAGCATGTGTATCATCTGGTTGTGTACATATCTTAACATTCTGAAGTCTAACTTTTTATTTTATTTGTAAGAGAGTAACAAAACTGATGGACTTAAAACAATTTGACAGTATAAAATGTTGCTCCTTGGATAATAATATAGTTTATATAGCTATAAAGGTGTTGGAGATGGCACTTAACATGAAGTGGGACCAGAAATCCCTTTCCATTCAGAATAGTTGGCATTCTCATCAAGACTTGTTGGCTGTTTGATTTCAGCCCCCACGGCGCCCTGATTCTTCTGACGATCGTTATGTGATGACCAAGCATGCTGCTATTTACCCCTCTGAAGAGGAGCTCCAAGCCATTCAGAAGATTGTGTCCATCACCGAGCGTGCCCTCAAGCTTGTATCGGACATCATTACTGACCAAGACAAGGGCAAAGAAGAGGACAAAGACAAGAAAGAGCCTCCCAAAGACAGGTGAGCTGACACTTGTTTGTAATTTGCAAGCCCATCTTCTCTTTTTTTTATTTTTTTATTTTTATTTATTTTATTTTTTTTGTCTTGCAAGTTGAGTCAGTGACACTTTGCATGTTACAGAGCACTGAAGGGAGTGATGAGGGTTGGTGTTCTGGCTAAAGGACTGCTCCTGCGTGGAGATAAGAATGTCAACCTTGTTCTCCTTTGCTCTGAGAAACCCAGCAAGAGTCTGCTGTCACGCATTGTAGAGCACCTTCCTAAACAACTCGGAGTACGTTGGCAAAATTACATTGGTTTCTGTTAACAGCATTGTGCCGTCATAAAAGGTGTTAAATTGCAGATCACAGCCCTGTTTCCATTCTGTGTGGGTTTTTTTTTTTTTTTTTTTTTAAACTGTAAACAATATATTTTGTGATTCTGCTAATCGTTGTAAGGAAGTCGGTTTCCTTGTTTCTCTTGCTACTTCTCCGTCAATAACTTTCCCTAACCCATGTGTTTCTTAGCTCGTAACACCAGAGAAGTATGAGGTGAAGGGCTCGGTCCAAGAAGCTGCAATCATCTTGACTTCCTGCGCTGAGCCCAAGATGCAGGTGACCATTACGCTGACCTCGCCAGTCATCAGAGAGGAGACCCCTCGGGATGGAGGTTGGGAAAAACGTTACTCCCTTACCTTGGCCACCTATCAAATTAATTTGATTCATTGATTTGACACCCCAAAGAGCCTATCTGCTGGCACAGAGGAGATGGTCTCATTTTTTTTATTTTATTTTTTTTAAATAAAAGTTTGACTACCCCGTGGTAAGAGCGTCTTTTGCTCTGCTTCCCTGTAAAGATTATATGAAGATTTGTATGAAGTGTAAAACCTGGTATGTGCTTGAGCTTGGTCAGGGTCATAATATTTAATGGAAACGAAATTTGGAGAAATCCTATGAGTGCCTTCAAAAGCCTTTTAAAATTGGAGTTCTTAATCCAACTTGTTTAAATTTTAGTAGTACATCTTGTTTCTTACAATACACTTTCACTCCTGATGTGTCTCACTGAGAGTATCTTTTTAAACTTCTGAACATGCCTGAAAGAGATATTTTGAAGGCAATTATTCCTAATATGTTGTGAACGAATTCCTTAGTTTCTTTAAAAAAAAAAAAAAAAAAAAAGAATTCGCATAATTTTCAACAAGGTGTGAGCCTTCTGATTTGATGTATTGGACTGGAATTTGGGTTTTAACAAACCCAAGTTCACCACTACCAGGTTTTACTTGTCTTGTTTATCGACTTGCCAGCAGTGTTGCTCAGGGCTCTCTCTGTAACACCTCTTCAGTGCTCTTGAAGCTCTCTCGAAAACAAGCATGATAAGTGTTTTGCATTGTGTAAGTCTAGTTAGTCCCAAGTAAGATTCGTTTTTGTTTCCTGTGTTCCAGGGGATTCTCTACTGTATCTATAAATAACCAAGGATTTAGGATGGAAATGTTTAATTTAAAAGATTAGGGATTCACCAAATAAACAATTACTGTAGGAACTGGTAAAATAAGCTGTAAGCCATGGGGAAAGTCTGTAACATAGCCACAGGAAACAAATCTTTTGATTGGTGGTCAGAAGATTCACCATTCTGAAGACCCTTATTCCAAAATGAAAGTGCTCCCCTGAGTGAATCAATCCACTGCATGATGAATGATTGGTTTTTAAGAACATCTTATTAATTATGCTGCATTCTTCTAGACACACGAATCCCTTTACATTGAACAGAAAACATAATGTCTTTTAGTTCCAAGTTAAGTAACTACCGTTCCTTTGTCTTGTTGTTTTTTTTGACATTGGAATGTGGTTTGAAATTATGTTAAATGCAGGCCCCAAGTCTATGCTCAGATGTCACCATTCCTGTTTGGGTCCTTAGGGGAGTATCAGTAAGCTTTTGGGAGGAAGGCTGTGTTAGAGGAATCTTTGGTTGGACCTGGCTTTTATGGCCTTCGGTCTACGGTGACCTATGGGGGGGGGTTCCAAACCCACTCAAGGCAGGTATGCATGCAGTGATGTCCTAACCCCTCTCGCTGGGAGCTTCGTGTTTTCTTTCCAGCACGCATTGCTGCCTTCATGTATCCAAAGCTTTACAAGTCCAGCCCAAAGCCTCCTTGCATTCTGAGTAACTTGTTTCCCATCTGAGGCTACGTCTACCAGCTCCGGAAGGATTTTTGACCAAGGTCCCTTCTCAAACCCTCTCAAACACTTTGCCACACCTACTATTACCACTGTAGTCGGTCACACCAAGCACGCCTAACATAAAAGCATTCTGCATTTCCCTTGATCTCCATTTTTCTGCACCATGCTCATAAGTTACAAATGCAAAGCCATAGTGTGGCCCCACAACATCTTATACTTTTAGATGTTAGTATTGTTTAGATGTTAGTATTTATTCTGGGAAGGGGAAAAAAAGGGGGGGAACCGTTGTATTATGCTACACTATTGCTTTGGCAGTAGCATGAGGAAATTATTAATTTATTTATTTTTTGTCATGCCCCTCAAAAAAGAAACGAATCTTATGCTAATAGATGAACACAGTAGTTCAACATGTTTGGTTTTAAATATTTAATTTGGTAACCAATAAGATCACTTTTCACATTTCAAGGTGGTTCAAGCCAATGCTGTATTTTTTTGGATTGGTCAAAAAGTTTGAAGGCTTTTTCTCCCCTGCCATCAGCCCTTCATTCTCCATTCTCCATGTTTGTCAACACTTATTCCCCAGTCCAGTGTTGCACCACTCTCTTGTCTAACTGCTAGTATAGCTGATTGTTCCAAAGATGTTGGTTCACATGATCAGAGAAGATAAAATCCTCATTTCACGAGTTACCCCAATTCTAGGTAGAATTGTAGTCAGGGGAACAATTCGGTATGTGTGGCAATGTGTTCTTGGCAGTCTCTCTGTGACCTGGTCAAACACCCGTTCCTCACCAGCCTTTGACAATTCGATCCATTTTTAGATGTAACCTCGGGTATGGTGAAAGACCCAGCGGACGTCTTGGACAGGCAAAAATGCCTTGACGCTCTGGCTGCCCTACGCCACGCTAAGTGGTTCCAGGTTCGGAACATCATTTTTCTTTCTTCATGTAGCCTTATGAGATGTATTCTTTTTATGTACTTATTTGCTTTAACGCTTTAATTTTTAGTTATTGACATTTTTTAACCCTGAAAAATTAAAAAGTAATACAAGGATGCTATAAGTAACTACATTTTAAATAACTGGGAATTACAAAATGTTTTATTTCAGTTTTTTTGTTGTTTTTTAAGCATCCTTGCATACAATGAATTTGGTAAAATGTATATAAAAATGGAGCAGTGCTTACAAAAAAAAAAAATTCCATAAGGCTGCAGAATACCTTTGCATAAAAATATCACAGATAAGAGCTTTCATGTTGACCGTTTTGTTCTTTGTGATTTATTTTATTTATTTGTTTTCTTTTGGGGATTGAGAAGAAAGGAATATCTGATTAGTTTACTGTGATGTTGCTGCCATGCAAGCGCACACAGGCAGAGTAAAGCAGATTTCCTTGACTGTTTCAGTTCCTATGCTACTCTTTCAAACTGATCTTGTTGTAAATGAGAGTTTTGATTTTGTGAAGTATTTGGAAATCTGAGGTCAGAGTTTACAAGATGACCAGGGAAACCTTCCATGTGCATCTTGCAAACTTTGAACTCCCATACTAACGACGAGGTAAAATACTGCTGGGAATGGCAGCTTATTCAAAAGCATTGGCTAAAGAGTGTGTAAACCAAGTAAAAGCTTCCATTGTGAACAGTAGTGTTGCACCTCTTACTGAGCCCCACCATGTCATCAACCCTCTGTTGTAAATGCACCATTGACTCACTTAACCTGACTTTATTGCACTGAAGGCTAGAGCCAATGGACTCCAGTCCTGCGTGATTGTTATTCGTATCCTGCGTGACCTTTGTCAGAGAGTACCCACCTGGTCTGCTTTTCCAAGCTGGGTGAGTAGGACGATGATCTCTGTCCATACTGGGCTTTAGGGTATCCAAAAGGTTTAAGGAGTCCTCTGAAGTATTTGATCTGGAAGACCAAAAGTTGCATAGTAACTAGGTTTTCTCTGTCCAAGGCCATGGAACTGCTTGTGGAGAAGGCAATCAGCAGCGCCTCTGGACCGATGAGCCCTGGTGATGCACTGAGACGAGTCTTTGAATGTATTGCCTCAGGCATTCTGCTCCCTGGTAAGATTGTGTTGAAAACAAGTACCCACTTTTGTCAGGTAACTGTGTGTGTGTGTGTGTGTGTGTGTGTGTGTGTGTGTGTGTGTGTGTGTGTGTGTGTGTGTGTGTGTGTGTGTGTGTGTGTGTGTGTGTGTACTGTTATTTTGACAGTGCTGATAACACACAAACTGTGATTAAAAGGTAGTTGTTTACATTTATTCATTTGGCAGATGCTTTTATCCAAAGCGACTTACAAATGAGAAAAATACAAGCAATAGTTGTTGCTGGTCAAGAAGTATGGTCCTCATGCAGGATTTGCAATACTTCCAAATATGGTGATGCTTGTGCTACCATTTAACAGTGCTGTTTGGACAATTGTCTAATCAGATGGCTCAGATGTCATGTTACTGTTTCCTTATTCATTTCAAGTCAAACAAATCCTTGCCTAGAAGGGTTCCTGATGTTGGGCCCACCCAAATGAATTTTCTGATTTACATGGTTCTGGTTGAAATTCCTCAAACTTTCCATAGTGCCCTGATAACCATGAGTTCCCACTTGTCCCATCTTTCCACAATGGATATATGAACCGTTGGGGTATTCTGTGCAAGTTTTTCAACTAGCTTGCCATCTTAACCAGTAGTTGTAGTACAAGTCCTACCAAAGATTTTTCATAATTCGCTGCTCTTTTTAATAGCAGTCTGTTTGGCTGCAGATGTGATTTTTGATGGCAATCAAGCTCAGCACTTCTCACATAGCTCAGTGCCACCCCAAAATACTTCAGTATGCCTTAAAGCAGAAAATTGGAACATTGAAGTCACTTTTCAGGCAGCCCCAACCCCCCAAATGATTTCTAGCTTGAATGGGACCTTAATTTCATTAATGGCAGTATGTGGAAAAGAGCTAAGGATGACTGTAGCCCGTTTAATAAGACTAATGCTTTTGATCCAGGTGGCCCAGGGTTAATGGACCCGTGTGAGAAGAATCCAACAGATACCCTGGGTGCTATGGAGGAGCAACAGAGAGAGGATATAACGTCTAGTGCCCAGGTAAGCCAAGTCTAATCTAGAACCATTGTTTAGTAATTTTTTTTTTATTTTTTTTAAAAACCCGACAGCAATGTTTTGCTCAATTACCTTGAATAAAAGGATCAGCACCTCTGTAGTAAAAACTGGCTAGTCCTACAGGTTGAACTAGACATTGTCAACTCCTCAGTGTGAGAATCGCAATTCATATTCTGCTCTTTTTTTTATTTATTTTATTTATTTATTTTTGACAGTTTGCCCTTCGGCTCTTGGCGTTCCGTCAGATCCATAAGGTTCTAGGTATGGACCCCTTGCCTCAGTTGAACCCACGCTTCAACGTGAGGAACAATCGCAAGAGGAGGCGTGACAACAGCGATGGCACAGACGGCTTTGAGGGTGAGGGGAAGAAGGACAAGAAGGATTTTGATGGCTTCTAAGCTTCTAAGCAAGCTTCACAGGCTCACCCATATCTTCTTCAAAGTCTCTGTATTCCAGTGGTGCAAAAGCTGATTTCTGTAGGTCTCTGTGCATGCTTATTGCTGCGCAGAAAGAATATTCTGGCTTATAACAAGCCTGTTCATTTAGCATCTTAATGGCTTCCATTAAGTTGGCTTCTAGTGCCCATAAACGACCTACGAAGGCAGCTTGGTCAATGTTAAGCGTCATTTCAAAAGCATAATTATTCACTAAAATATTTAACGCACAGAATTGTTTTGATGATGTAAAAGAGCCTGTAACGGGATAGATTATGTGCTCTAATCATTTTATGTTATTGAAATGATTTATGTTAACAGATTTTGTTTGTGCCGACTGCAAATCACGATATTTATACACTCCAGAAATACTCTTCTAGTCTAGGAGGTGTTTAACATATTTCAAGGTAAAATGGACCTATAGGACACCTTTTTATAAGTATGAAATTATTACTACTACATCTAATAAAACGGGTTCTGCTGCATGCAGAAGGTTTTGGGTATGTCTTAAATTACTGAAGAGGAAGTATGTTGAGATTTGTACTAAATCTGAAATAATCTCTTGGTATGTCCTAAGGTAGCATGTAAGGCATGTTTTGGTGGTTGATTAAGGCGGGGGGGGGTACACAATAGAAAAGATTTTGTTATTGCTGCATTTTAAAATTACAATCTAAAAATTTAACCATTGCTTAAGCTTAGCTGTGTGACATGGGTTTTTTTTTTTTTTTTTTTTTAAAAGATGTATATTTTTTTTGTTTTGAACGGAGACATTCCTCATAACCACAAATCCTAAGCTAAACTGTAACCCATTCATTGTGTTGTGATGAATGGTGACTGGGCATTGGAGTATAAATCCTTGTGTTCCACAGAGCTAATACAAACCCGCTGGTTCCCTTTGAGCCACTTGTAATGTACATCTTTTGGCTATACATTAACGTCAAGTAGGAAAATATGTCCTAATTCTGTTATGCATAATGCAAGTGGGGTGAAGCTGAGCTTGTTTAAAGGCTATTCTGCTAGTGTATTCTAATGTTCACAAGCTTCTGTTGCATTGCTCTAAGATGCTGATCTCTGAAAGCAGACTTGGGCCCTGTACAAATGTGTTTCCCTCATTCACAGTGGTCCCTAATTCATTTCTAAACTAGGTGATTGCATTGATTTTTAAAAATTCTTCTTTTTTTCTTTTTCTTTTCTTTTTTTTTTTAAAGAAATAACCACATCATTTATGTGAACATGTCCTTTTCATCAGTGGTTCTAGATTTGCAAAGGAAATCCCATGCATCGAGGAACGCGTTAAAGCCTGTATTTGAAGCAGAGGCCACTTATTTGTAATGGGCCCAAGTCTGCCTAACATTTGTGTTCATAGTGCTGTAATCCCTAAATATATGTACATATGCATATAATCATATGTAGCTATGTGTAGGCTATGTTTGATCTTTAATATATGAGCATATATCTAATCTTGCAATAGCGCTTCAAGAAATTGTATAATTTTATGGAAGCATGGCAGTGTTCCAAGTTTTGATTTTGTTTTTATTGTTTTATCTGTTTAGATGAGCAGCTGCTTGCTCTTCACTTTTGTTTAACTATACATTGTTTGTTCAACAACAAAAAAAAATCTATTCAAGGGTGAAAAGCTGGGGAAAGTGTTGATTCTGTGTTTGTAATTGCAGGTGTAGATTTATCCTTTCAGTAGCCTTTCATTCACTGTCATGGTACTACTGCGTAACAATAGACAATAAAAACCTTCACAGAATCCATGTTTTTCTTTTGGGCCTTAATGCGGTTATTTAATATGTGCAAAGTGAGATCTAGTTGGACAGCCTGCCATCTACTTGTATCCACCAGGGACTAAAGACTAAGCATGTTGTACTAGGGGAGGAAGGATACGGGGAAACGATCCTTCCTGTTTTGAGTTGTTGGTGGACAGGAAGTGGCAGTGTTGCATTTTCTACTACAAAAAGCAATCCACTATAGCCTTATGGACACTGAATAAATTCTCTTAGAGTTTGTTTTGTAGCAATTTCTAATTTTAGGCTTTTAGACCCACTTATTTATTATTACAGTGCTGTGGGAAAAGTATTCACTCCATCCTGATTTCTTCTGTTTTTGTGTATATCTTGTACTAAATTGTTTCAGAAATTAAAACAAAATCTAAGACATAACAAAGGCAACCTGACTAAACACAATAGTTTTTAAATGATATTTATTGAAGCAAAAAAAAAAAAAGTTATCCAATACCAACTAGGCCTGTGTGTAAATGTATTTGCCCCCGTAGTTACTAATTCCCCAAATCTATGAAACCCCATTCATAAAGGGGTTCATCTGGATTAGACACAACCAGGCCTGATTACTGCAAACCCTGTTCAATCAAATCAACACTTAAATAGAACTTTTTCAACAGCAAGAACTTGGGTAAAAGGTTACAAAACTATTTAATAGGCTCTGGGATTCCAAAGAACCACAGTGAGAGCCATTATCTCCAAATGGGGAAAAAATTTTGCACAGTAGTGAACCTTCCCAGAAGTGGCTGAACTTCTAAAATTCCTCCAAGAGTACAGCAACGACTCATCCAGGAAGTTACAAAAGAGCCAAGGACAACATCAAATAACCTACAGGTCTCTCTTGCATCAATAAAGGTTACTGTTCATGACTCCACTATCAGAAAGACATTGGGCGAAAATAGCATCCATGGAAGAGTGGCGAGGTGAAAACCACTGCCAGAAGAACATTAAGGCTCATCTGAATTTTGCCAAAACACACCTTGACGATCCTCAAACCTTTTGGGAGAATATTCTGTGGATTGATGAGTCGAAAGTGGAACTGTTTTGGAAAACAGGGTTCCCATTATAGCTGGTGTAACCCAAACACAGAACTCCACAAAAAGAACACCATACCTATGCATGATGTCAAGCATGGTGGTGAAAGTGTGATGGTGTGGGGATGCTTTGCTGCATCAGGGCCTGGGCAACTTGCAATAATTGAGGGAAACATGAATTCTGCTCTCTACCAGAAAATCCTATGGGGACTGTCTGGTCTTCAATCTCTAAATTGAAATTCAAGCACAACTGGATTATGCAGCAAGACAA